>NW_024533234.1:0-131163 GCF_016097555.1 Gigantopelta aegis
ATTGTCAATATGCAGTTTTAAAAATAATTTGATTTCATAAAGCATTCACTATATTTTAGTTCTTAATATGCTTAATATTTTAAGCGTGGCCTTACTTTAATAAAAACAATTTGTAGTGTAATATTAACAATAAGAGTTTAATTAAGTGGGAAGATAATTACCGGTGGTTGCTTGTTTTTAAACAGTTCTCTTAAATACAAGAAAGTAATAACTGTCGTTTTCTGATAAGGGGAATGGTCTAAGTCATTTTACATGGAGCAGCTCTTGCGTTTAATATGGAGTAAGGTAAACAGATTTATTAATATGACTCAACACAAATATTGTTAATTCAAATACAAAGTTTTATAATCAAACCAGGACCATTGTCATAATTGTTCTTGCCGCTGGTGCAGTATATGTACTGTAGCTGAAACTAGACAAGACGTTAAAATAGATATTCATTTTAAAAATGCAGCTTTTCAAAATAACTTAGTACAGAGGACTGGCGACTGTTTTTTTGTCTCTGTTGATGGATAATATAAAAAGTTTTCAAACATCGCCGTTGGTTTTTTTGAAGACATATATGAAAGCGAACAACTCTTAAAAATTAACATTTCAGCATGATTTCAAACTGCAGGAATCTTTTCGGTTAGTAATGTAGCAAAATGTATAGAGGAGTTGCAAGGAAGTAATTAGATTGGGCGGAGCTTCCTGGCAGATAGCACAAAAACACATGCGTACACATTGCTGAGCACGCCTCAGTCAGCATAATTCTTAGCTTTCAACAAATTCCCAAGCATCGGTATGAAGCTAATTTGAGCAATGATGGATTATCTGTGGACCCATATGTTTTTTAAAGGGACATGACTAGGCTAAAGATCCAGCCTATTATCCACAAATAGGCTACAGTGATCTCATGGTGTATATGACATCTACAACAAATCTTCAAACCCAAAGAGGCAATAAAGGTAATGAATACTGCATGTATATACATTTTGTACATTTTTTTGCAGCATGGAAGGGAATGCTTGATGGAAACAGTTTTATATTTGTGGATGGGTGCATGATCTTTATTGCATACCTTCAACTTCTCTGAGCCTAATACAGTTAGGTATCTATAATTAAAGGAAAAGTTAGTGAAATGGTTATGTCATTACCTTACAAAATTATTGTACATTTAGGTAAAAGCATTCCCAAAGGAACATCAGCAACACCTTTTTTGCTGTGGGCTGTTATTAGGAAAAATGTGCAGTGTATTAACTTTCATGCACTGCATGGATGGGTAAATAAATTTTGCTTTAATTGAATTCTATTACTGAATTTATCATAGTCTTGAGAGACTTGCCTCAACATCCGTTTGTGTAGTGGCAAAATGTGTTTCTGTAAACAGTGTTGTTTGGCATGAAAACACTTTTCACAGTATATATCTAAAACATCATTGTATTTGAAGAAAACACTTTAATTTATGACAATGTACCATGTTCTTCGGTTTCAACATCAAATTTTTCGATTCTTCATCTTCCCTTTCTTGTTTGTTCATCCTTCTCCTTTTACACAATGCAAACGAATTAAACAATCACTACTAGACCACTAGTGGATGACTGAGTTAACTGATTGGTATAACCAGTTGAGACTGGGGGCTAATCTGGATTTGTTGTAATCTATAAAGTGGACAGACTTTCTTGATTTTTTTATCAAGATTATAAACAGCATATGAATTATTTCACCTGAGATACAAATGATCAGAACCTATTCTGTGGTGTTCAACCAGTTAACCAGTCCTTTCTGTTGATTCTGACCAACCTACAGCTAGTCCTCCTTGGAGATTGTTCCTTTGCTTCAGTACCTTGGTGGGGATACATTTCGGTATCCTATAGAAAACCTTATCATCGTTTCCACGCTAGCCGCGATTCGTGAAATTATACACAGCAACTGTGCCCATCGAATTGGCCGCCAGGGAAGCTCCGCCCGCTTATTATTACTTCTTGCAAATCGTCTATCTAGTTGTCAAACTTCTCTAACAACTATGGGATCGGAGTTATGCTTTCAACTCTAATGTTTATCTGTCTAAATATGCCAATGTGACTTTTAGCAACAATGTTGGATCCAGAGGTGCTGCTATTAGACTAATAGGTAATGGATATCTTTATTTATTGGAGGCAGCGTAGTTAACTTTAGTCATAATTGAGCTCAGGAATTTGGTGGAGCAATATAGCATATTTGGTAAAGGAAATAGTTTACTACTAAAAGAACAATGTATATCATAAAATTAATGATTCACAAAAAAAAGAAAAGAATATTCTTTACAGCAAAATGTAGCGTGTCCGAGCTGGTAATCAATTTATGCTTATCCACTCTTTTTATGCTGAGTCAACCAATAAATTTTTAATAACACAGTATTGCTAGAATTTTATAGGAACCACTTTACATTTCATTGAAAGCAGAAAAGTGAAAAAACGCACACCATATCAACTCAGCTTCAAAACTAAACTTTCTGTTATCCTAATGGTGATAAACACAGAAATTCTATCAAATCAATTAACACCTATCCAGGTCAGATCAAGATCTACTTGGGCGTCTATTGATGCTGTAAAGAAAAACGTTTACTCAAGAGTAGCAGGTTAAATTTGGTACAATAAATGAACTACATCAGTATCCAAAAGAACAAGAATATATGAAGGTGAAAAATATAATAAATTGGCACTTAAATGTATACCAAAGACTCTAATACCACTGAAGGAAAAGTTAGTATTTCTTACCTACTTTTTTATATGCTCCTAGCAGTAATGTTACATTACAACAAGTTTTGTTTGGACCATGAAAAACATCTGTGTGTGTGTTTCCCCGCTTTTACCAACAAAGATTTTATTTTGTATTATGGCTATAAGATTGATTGTGAATTTGAATTACTTGTCCATTGTAAGACCAAATTTACATGGCAATACCTGGGTATGGTCATGTTAATATGGTCCAGCATTTTGGTGTCTCACTGCCCCCCCCCCCCCCCCCCCCCCCCCCCCCCCCCCCCCCCCCCCCCCCCCCCTCCCCCCCCCCCCCCCCCCCCCCCCCCCCCCCCCCCCCAACCCCCCCCCCCCCCCCCCCCCCCCCCCCCCCCCCCCCCCCCCCCCCCCCCCCCCCCCCCTCCCCCCCCCCCCCCCCCCCCCCCCCCCCCCCCCCATCTACTTGGCTATTGTAATAGTAATGGAGCTTTTTTGCAGTAAGACAAAACAGGGTATATACTTCAAAGAATAAGACTTGTGAAAAGTCATGAAATCACTGTGTTTACATCATCGTGGAGGTCCATGTGTGGGTAGTTGTAGTAGAGTTAAAGAAGGTCATAAACTAAGTGTGGTATTTGGTTCATCGGAATGTAGACAATGTATATAGTAATTGGTGGTTGTGGACACTAGTCCTCTATGAAGCAGCTGGTCCCCTTCTTATTTACCTGTTATTTGCTCGCAGATTTACATTAACTACTGGAGCATTCACGGAATTATATTCTATGCTCAGGCTGCTAATGTTGGGATACTAGATATGTTGAGTGTTACAATGGGAACAATGAAATTGTAAAAATATTTTTAATTGTCTTACTTTCGTTTCTAAATTTTGGACTTGGATTTCCTCTATGTTTTTACAATAGAATGACTGAGTTAGGAAGATGGTCTCAATTTTACTATTTCCACTTTATTTGCTTACAATAGTTGTTGTCCTTATTATCGTCAGTCATTTTTCTCTAAGGCTTTCCAATAGAATAGCTGACTCCGCAGTTCAAGTATTAGTACTGTTGTGCACCTCTCATTTGGAAGACTATTAGGTGCAATTATCAATACCTTTACACCAACTAAAGTCTTTACTCAGAGCATACATATCATGTATGGTATTGGGATAGGTCTGTTGAATATGGTAATAAAGGACATATTACTCTCTTATAATCACATCATTGGTTGTTTCTCTCTCCTCTTACCCTATGTTCTCCTTCTCCTCTTTGCTAAACCTCTTAGATATTGGACATGTGTCAACGAATACACAAGACCAATACTTGAAGCTATCCGTGCTCCATATAAGAATAATGCAGTACTGGTTTGTAGGTCGCCTCTTACTTCTTATTATGATGTACCTACTGTACAGTATTGAACCTTATCAACATACCATTTACATTGGCATTGCCTTTATATTAGTCTTCTTCATATTTGGTCAAGCTATGTTCAGACCTTATAAAAGTAAATTTATTAACTTGTTAGATTGTTGGCTCCTCTTCAATCTTGTCTACTATATACTTTACAATGCAGCATTTAGAAATAACAATTTATAGTATAATAGCTCTCCTCTTGTACTTGATGACATTTTTGTTGTACTGGTCTATCATTTGCTGTTAATTACAGGACAAACTAAAAAGAATAGAAAGAAAAGTCAATGACATTTGTACAAAATCTATCAATATTTGTCACATTGTAATCATAAGTACCGCTATGGTAACCAAAGATCTCATCGTTTACCATTACAAAATGCTAATGATTCCTTTTATAACTCATGTGATAACTTCAGGGAACCAATGTTGGCTCAAACTAAAGCAAACAAAATGTTTGTAATATTCAATCACCAGTGCTTTGCACTCTGCTTTCTTTTATATTTTATTGTAATTATTCATATTGTGTATATTAATTTTATAATAAAATCCAATTTAGTTGGCTTACACATGTCTTACTGTTGTTGACCTTCACTTTGATAATTTGTTAATTAATAACATATTATATTAGCATCATCAAAGGGATGCTGATAACTACATAAAATTGTTAATATAATGTGTTGGGTAGTTCACTATACATTATCCAATTATGTATATCATGCGCTATTTATTAAATTTATTTTTGATAAAGAGTCAACAAGGAAGTATGGACTATTCAATTGGGACATAATGTTTGCTCATGCATGAAACTATCAAACTTATTTATTCAAATTTAGTTTCAGTTTCAATAATTAAAGTAATTAATAGTAAAAATTTTATATACTAAAAGTTATATAAAGAATTCTAAATCTGTGAAAGCAAATGTAATCATTTTTGTAGTCCTAGCAATAAAATAATGTTAACTGATAGTACTGACATGAAGAATGTTTAGATAATAGTAGTCCTATATGTTATATCAATGTAGAGGTTTGCTATGTAGTAGGTGTGGTGAATAAAGTGGAGTACTTTGTTCTACATGTGTAAGCAATGTAGTAATTGGTGGTTGTGGTGACTCCCTTTATGGAGCATCTGGTTCCCTCTCCTTAGGTGTTTTATGCCCCTTAAACATACATTAAAAAATGGTACACTTTATGGAAATATTTTCTGTACACAGCAAATTGCGGAGGAATAGATTGTTGCAGTATTTAAAGGAAATGATTTAGCAAAGGTCTCCAAGATCTTTCATCATATTATTTATGAATGGGTTAGGACTTAGCTTTCCTCTGTGGTTATTTATTCAAAGGGATGGAGTTATGAAAAACTTGTCTCAGTTTATATTTCCACTTCTTTTGACAATGTTTGTTGTCCTCATTATGCTCAGTAATTTTTGTGTCAGATCGTTCCAATAGAATAACTCACTCATCAGTCCAAGTTTTCTTTTTAAAATTGGACTAGCTGTTATTAATATCTTCACATCAGTGACGTTTGCACGTGACTTGCAATGTTTGGTGGTCAGTAATATATGGTGTTGGTTTATATCTCATTTAAATGATCATCACATTACTATAATTTTTATCCCTCTCTTACAACCCTTGTTCTTTACTCATCTTTCCAGGACCAATACAGTGTGCAATAGTAAATAAATAGTTTGACCTAAGAAAAGGAGTGCTGGTTTGTAGGTCAATTTCTTTTTTGTTAGTGACTACATGTAGTTGTTTATACATACTATAAAGCAGTAAATTATTTAAAATATATTTTCCAGCAACACCAATAATGACATTATACTTACTTTTACATGTTTATATTTAAACTATTCAAGAACAAACTACTAGATTACTCAAGTACTCAATGATTTTTAACTTGATCTTTATGTGTATGTCAAGATACTTTTGTCTTATTAATTATTAACTTAAAGATGCATAATTGAATAATGATGTTCATATCAGTCAATATTACAATTTTGGCTTTTTGCTGTCTTTTCTACCATGTTCTGGGTTAAAAGAAAAGATAGCCTTAAAACAAGCATTCTTAATTCATTTAAAATAAAGTGAAAGGCCATTTGTTGATAGACAACAATGTTCTCAAATGCAGTGATCCTTTGTATGTTCAAGTCAAATTATAGAGTCATCTCTTTCTTAAGGCAACAAGAGGCAAAGGAGTAAGTAATTTTTATAAGTATTAGAATTATTATCTCTTAGATTATTTATTGTTTATTCATTATGTATATTTGTAAACCAGTTTTTGTTGATGTCAAGAGAGTTATATTGAATATATGTTTTGCTTGATAGTGTTTTGTAGACAATACTGTTTTTGAGTGTTACAGGTTTTCATCTTTATAATACAATAGTCATCATATTCAAATATTTTCAGCAGCAGAAAATGTTATGAGCCATAGTTATTTATAAAAACCTTAACAATGATTAAAATAGCTGCTGGCATGACAGGAAGATTTGCGAATTTCTTAACTTGCTCAAGCCACAAATTTAAGACCTCAACAATAAGATATCCTTCTATAACATAGTAATAGATTATTGTACACTTGCTAAATGGATAACATAATACACTATAATGATGAAATGCTAATGTGTGACCTCAATGGAATTATATGTAGTGGTTGGCTCTGTTCTATGTAGCATAAATAAATGAAAGAACTGTTGTTTTGACAGCAAGATTTGTGAATATCCTAATTTGCCCAAGTCACCATATTTAAAGAACAAATCATTAACCTGATCCATGTCCATCCATTATATTATTATTCATTGATGTTTTACATGTACACATTAATTTTGACTATTACAGTTCTAGAATATCTGTTTATTGATGGACAGTATTATTTTTCATAACTTTAATTTCTGTTTACTTTCAGTTTATTGTAACTTTTGCTTATGATATCCAGTAGTCATATAGAGTAAGCACTAACGAGTATATATAGAGTAGAGAGTAAACAGACAAACTCTAGAAACAATCAAAGCTTAAAGCTACATTGTCATGTTACAGATATTCTTTTGTATTTTGTCAATTCTCTTTTCTTGCTTAATGCCATGTAGTGGAAAGAGTAATTATATCATTTCAGTTAATTCATCCTCTGGATTAGAGCAGTGCCTGTGTACACAACATGGTCCTCTCAACACCTTGTGTTCTTGTTAAACAGTTCCGGCAACTTCATCATTTTCACCTGGTGAATTCTGTCAAGTGGCAACTCAGCAAAGAAGCATAATTGAAATACGTAGTGATTTTCAACAGAATCAGCAAAAATAACATTGTTTTTATAACGAAACACTGCAGACATTTCGACGCCCAAGACGAGGTCTACTTTTCTTCAACTCTCAAGTGACTCTTAAACATTTGGTGATTAAGAATTGTGGTACATATCTCACTACCATACAAGATACCACAATCATGACTACCTCAATAGTTCATCTCTGTATTACACTTCATCTCATGCTGCTGTCTTAGTTTTTGTTCATTGTCAGGTCAATATAACTCAAGTTAAAATCTACTACTCATATGGGTTTGCTATGATTGGTGTGAACATATATAATCTATTATTAATATTGTTAATATGTCTAATTCATCATATAGTATTGAAGGTCACCAAAATACCAATCATAGCATTGGGAAGTGGCATTCTTCTTCATTACATGGATATTAACAATACTTTTCAAGAAGAGTACAATGTTGAACAGGTCTCTGATGTACATATTAATGATGCCTCTTTCTCATATAACTATGGATTACAACACTCATTCTTGCATTGCTGATACCTACTATAAATAAACATCCATCATCTTCTGGTGGTTCCAATCCTATTGTCAATGCAGCTGGATTAACAATACTTTATATACACAACATGGTCAGTGTCAGTTCATATAACTGAGTCACATTTTTGTTGGAAAATACTGGTAGTTTTGCAGTGGTATGTTTATTTTACAATATCACACTTTTGCTGACGCTAACACAACGATTACCAATACAATATTCCGTCATAACATTAACTTAGAGCACTGTCATGGAGCAGCCATTGTATTTTATTGGGTTTCATTATATGTATCTACAAATGAATAAGCCTAACACCACTTTATATTTTTTAACACATCATTTTTAAAACCACGAAGGCATTGACAACTGGTCAATAAGCAGTCTGGACTATGGAGCTGTCTACATTGGTATTGTCAATCCTGACATGTTCATCTAAATATTAGTTTTAGTAGATGTAAGTTTTTGGAAAATCTTGCTGCAAATACTGGAGCTTGTCTATAATTGCCACAGTCTATCAGTTTGCTGACAATACAGGCAATGTCTCTATTACAATGGACAGTACTATTGCTAAAAAAAAATTCTCAATACATTGAAAATCCATTGTATCATCAGCAGGTATTTTTTATTTTCCCGTAGAATTTATAAAGTTGAGATCACTGGGACATCTAACTTCAGTAACAATTATGGATCAGTTATAAGTTCTAAAGGTTCAAATGTCTATCTATCTGGTAATTTAACTTTAATAATAATCATGCCACAAATGGTCCTGCAATTCTTCTTGTAGGCAGCTTTCAACTATATTTTATGAGCGAAGTTGTAGCCACGTTTACTAATAATTGGGCTGAGCTATTAGGAGGAGCTATACATGCTAGAGGTAATGGAAAGTGCGCCATACATATTGATTCAAATGTTGAACAAGTAACGTTTCTCAGACAATGAAGCAACAAGAGCTGGAATGTCAATATATATGCGGAGCCTCTATTCTCATGCTATTTTAACAACTCAGACTTCCTTGAATCTCTCTCATGAAGTAATGACATATTATTATCAACACTTCATTTTACAAAAACGAAATCGAATTCTTCTTTGCTTTCAGATTTCAACTATTCCACAAAATCTTACAGAAGGTGCTGATATACAACCACCTCTACAAATATATCCAGGACAGAAAATTTATTACTTGTATTTCAGCTATTGATGCTCTTGATAGAAACGTTTATTCTACCATAGCAATTGATATTGTTAGAAATTATTCACAACCTAATATTCCTAAAACAACGAAACTCTGGTTGCCTTTTTATGATCAAGAACAACTGATACAAGAAGGCAAAATTGCACAACCATTAGTATGACTGTTCATGGAAATGATCAATCCAATATTATAGATGGAATGATTGTATTCTCTCTATACAATCAGCCAGCAATTCTAAAAAAATTGTCCAAATACATCCATGTCCGCTGGGATTTGATTTGAATAAGATAAAAGAATCTGTGAACTTTCATCTTCATTTGATAACTTGAGAAAATATAATCACCTTACAGTCCCAATTATTGGTAATGTGAGTAGTCAGACAATAACAAGACCTTTGACATTTCTCTCTTGGGCAGGAACAATAGAATATGAGAACAAAACGGAGACACAGTTTGGTGTATCTTTAAATTGTCCAGTAGGATATTGTAATAGCAATCACACACTACATTACTTCTACAGTGGTGACTTATCATTTAATAAAAGCTTTAAACTTTCAGATGGTATCACTGACTATCATCCACCATTGTGTTTATATCAACGTGAAGGAACATTATGTGGTAGATGTAGTGAGGGATTAAGTGTGGTATTAGGGTCTACAGAATGTCAGCATTGTAGCAATGCTTGGATAACATCACTAAGTATTTATCTAGTCACTGGTCCAATTCTTATTTATTTGTTATATGCTCTTAAACTTACATTAACAACTGGTACACTAAATGGAGTTATATTCTATGCTCAGGCTGCTAATTGTGGTTTGCTTGATGTGTTAAGATATCACCACTTTAAATCTTCAATTGATCGATTGTCAGGATTTGCTATATTTATTATTCGTCTTTTGAATCTTCAGACAGGCTTTCCTAGAGTTTTTACAATGGAATGACAGAGGTATGGAAAACTAGCCTTAATTTTGTGTTTCCTCTTTATCTTCTGACAATAGTCATTGTCTGGATTATCCTCAGTCATTTCTCACCAAAGCTTTCCAATAGAATAGCTCATTCCTCAGTTCAAGTACTTGTTACTGTTGTACACATTCTTTCTCTAATCTACTCCTTCAATTGATCAATGTAATGACATATGCTGAAGTTTACACACCAATGATGTACATTATGTTTGGTATTTTAGATGGTACTGTCAAATATGGAGGATACTCCCATCGTATACTAATGATAGTAACTCTGATAGTAGTTATTGGTCTACTGTTACCATATGTACTTCTACTTCTCTTTGCTAAACCACTTAGACCACTAGCATGTACCAACAAGTACTTACGACCTATTCTAGAAGCTATCCATGCTCCTTATAAAGAAGGTAAACAATATTGGTTTACATTGCGTCTTCTGTTACTATGTGCTTTGTATGGAATATATGCCAAATATAGAGCTACTGATGTTTATTCTCTCTTTTTTGCAACAAATCTAATGTTGGTAATTTTCCTTGTCATTCAAACATATATCAAACCATTTAGAAGCAAATTAATCAATCTTCTTGATAGTGGTTTGGTGATGAACTTATTACTTATTTACCTCACTTATTGGTATTTTTTTTACACCAATCCACTAATGATAAAAGTAATCTGTTTTTTCTTCTGTGTTTCTGACATTTGTTACATTAGTGATGGTCATTGTATATCATGTACTCTGGGTTTGCAGAAAGGTTAACATTGTAAAAAGATGGTTTGAATGGAAATGTGAGAAATTTCGTCTGTGCTACATGAAAGTATCATTATTTACTCGTAAAACAACTACACACCACCACTATTAACAAATGCCAGTGGCTCATTTTATGGTTCATGCTCAGAGTTTAGAGAGCTGTCCTAGGACACTACAGTGATTGACTAAACAAGTTTTGAGTATGTGTACTATTTATAAGTTGCCTTTGTGTGTTTGTGTGCATCTATACGAGTATTTGTGTATTTATGTTCTTTTTGTTAATGTATTATATTATATATAACAATCACCCATACTTGTTGTATGTATGAAACTTAGAAGGGAATTTGGCATAACTAATAAAAGTTAAGCTTGTGATTAATATTTACATTGAATCTGAACTTGTTTTCACTCTATATTTTTTACAGTGGGATGATGAAATTAGGGGAAAGTTGGTCTCAATTTAATATTTCCACTCAATCTTTGACATATTTGTTGTCCTCAATATCTTCAGTCATTTCCTCTAAGGCTTACTAACACAATAGCTCATTCGTCAGTCCAAGTACTTCTTACTCTTTACAACTCTCTTTGTCAAATCTATTATTAGCAATTATTGATATGTTCACAACAGCAAGAATCTGTTATGATTCTGATACTATGTTTGGTGATGGGCTGGGTCAATAGAATATGGTGGGGGATGACATCTCATCTAATGATCAACACAATAGCAAAGGTCATTTAAGTTATTCCCAACAGTATACAATGAATGATTTGGGAAAATATTAAAGGTCAATTTGCATTTGTCTAATTATAAATTACCATTTGGCTTTACTTTCATTTCATTATAATATCAATAACAGTTATTACAAGGAGAACAAAAACAACTACACTATCAATACTTATAGGGTTAATTCTTGGATTAATTTATTGATGTGTTCACCTCAACAAGAATCTGTTATGTTCTGATACTAGTTACATTGTTTGGTGTTCGTGTTCAAACTCTTTTTAAAATGCCCTTACTCTCAAGTATCCTGATACTTTTATTACTAGAAATTATTTTAAAAAAATTTGTTACTCATCAGATTTAGAGAAGTACCTGTGTAACACAACCATGGTCTTATTACACCTTGTTTTTATCATTAAACAGTTCTGTCAAGTTTACTCTCTTGCATGGTATCTTCTATCAAGTGACTAAATAACCAGACTAGTAAGATGACGTATAGAATGGGCAACTATAATATGTGTTTGTAATGACACATCAGAATTTCCTTTGTAGTCTAGAAGAGATCCGGCTTTCTTTAATACTAGGTGACTTTGGAATGAATGATATTTAAGGATTGTGTTTATGTGTCACACTACCATTAAGACACTGCAATTACTGACTACCTCAATAGTTTATCTCTGCATTAGACTTCATCTTATGTTACTGCCTTAGTCTTTGTTCATTGTCAGGTCATTATGAGTGAAGATGACATCTACTACTCATGTAGGTTTGCTATGATTGGTATAAATTCATTTAACTCTAATATTATTAAGTTAATATGACTAGTTCAACTCTTAGTGTAGAATTCTACCAAAGTAACAAAAAGTAATAGAAGTGGCCTAATTCTTCATTACATGGATGTTAACAATACTTTATAAGAAGGGAAAGCATTTATATAAATATTAGTGATGCCTCTAATTCTTATAACATTGATTACAACACTAATTCTAGTACTTATTGATAAATCATGGTTAAAAAAACTTCTGATATTATAGTAGCTATTAGAAAGGTGCTTTTCGCTTTTTTCATTTAAACAAATACAAACAGTTTTGCAGTTCATTCTACACACATTTTGTTAAGGCTTTCATCAAAGAAAATTTGTCTGATAGCTAGCTATGACATTTGATGATGACAATTGTCATAACAGTCTTGTATGAAATAGGGAAAACAATGTATAATAATGTTATAACAAAGTTAGTATTTTAACAATCACTAGTAATAGATATGATTACTGGTTACTGAGAGTGTAAATTTCAATTTAATTAGCATTAGTAAAGCAACTGACTATGTATACCTGTAATTTATAGAAGTTACTGAGTTTATTGTTATAATAACATATACATCACATTTGCATGCATAATGTATTACTCACAAATAATCTCAAAATGTTGCATACATCTATTGATAGAAATTATTATTTAAAATGTTAATAGTCAAAGCTACTTTAAAACAGAGCATTCATCAATGCAGAGGCTAAATAATGAACTAAAACTATTGTAATAATTAATGTTTAGTTTGAATGAACTTTTTCCTACTCATCTTCTTATCAGATAAACCTCATATCGTAAGTCCATATAAAAATTATTAAAATGATGATATCCTTTAATCTTTTGTTTGCTTAAAGTCAATAACTATTCATTTTTAATTAAATTGACAAAGACTTTAAAATGTGGACTGTGTTTGCTAATTATTGTTATGCTAAATATGCATCATTTAAGGTCAAGCAATGTACTGTGTATATGTAATGTATAGGCAAATGTTAATACACATGTGCAAGTAAATTTTAGCCCTTTATTATATGTTAATCTTAGAATATAGTGAGAGATATGGTATTTATGTCTTTCATCTATTTCTTTAGACACTAAATTTGACTGAATGAGATATGGGAGATCAAATATATAAAAAAAGACAAAATTTTACATTACTGACCCACATTACATCAAAATTCACTGCAACTACTGATTTAGGAATTTTTAAAATTCAAATACAGTTTTTTGAGCCACATCATATAATTATTCAATTTATGACTATGCATATAAGTAACTGTCTTTATACAGACTAAAAGGGTTCACTTAATTATCATATCTAATGCCTCTCTAATTAATCCGGTAGTTAATACTTATACATAGTACTGTACAATTGTAGTCTTAATTAAATATATGTATTTTGATGATGTACACTCTACATGTGTATTGACAGTATACGCATATGTCATTAGATGTTTCCTTCCTATTTTAGAGTGTTGTTTATTAAAAGATGGTATTCTAAATAAATTGGCAGGTACTGCAAGAGAAAGGTTGCTAGCATTGAGGGATTTGCTGTATGTAGTCATTTATTTACCTTAAGATGATTTAAAAACCTTGAGTGAGAGGGAAAATATATTTGGTAATTACTTTCATTTTGTTTTAATACATTTTTTATCCACACCATCACAAATTTTGTTTCTCTTGTATATTACTGATCTTCTAAAGACCTGTTTGAATACAACACATAATGAAATCTAATTCCGTTAGTTTCTCTTTAACTTGGACCAATTTTTTCTTTCAATAAGAGTCAAAAAAGTGTAGTCTATGTTTATATCAACAGGTTATCTCCTGTATACAAGTAGATCATACATATTCTGATTTATTACATTTATTACTACACAATACATGTAAGATAAATACAAGTACAGTACATTATGTTGAGATATACTTTTTCTAATAGCAAGTCTCATTCCAAAATCCACTAAATGCTTATTAGATTGTACATACATTCTAATTATTAATGAAGAAATCTGATTGGTCAACTATAGATAACTATATTTTATGTTTTTGCTGGGCTTTCTTAGTTACTCACTGGCTCCTTCAACATGTGTTACTATACATTTGTTAGATTAGTTAGAGTCATAAACAAAATAGACATTGGACACTAGAAGCCAGCAAGCCTAATAAGTTCACACATACTCACTAAGGCTTCACAGTGATGGCTTTAAGTTTTAAAATTGTGTAGTATCCTTGGTCTTGGATTATTCTACTCAATCAGTCTATTTATTTGGCCATCCTAACCATCCATCCCTACCTCTCACCATCTCTATATATTATTACATATCTTATTTTTTACTTCTTGGTCTGGTAACAACTTGGGTTGGTTGGTGTATAAAGTTATAGTCATAGGATAGAGGTCTTCAGAAGGAACTTTTTATCTTTGTCTTTGATGTAACAACATCTCCTTTCAATTGTTATGGCTGTAAGAGATAGCAAGACCTTTTACATTAATTCAAAGAGCTACCTAGGAATGACAAATGAAATTGGTATCAATTTTCCCACCTTAACTAGTTATTATAGGGATAGGTTATTAAAATTAACCCATATGAATCTGTATGCAATAAGAGCTCAGAACTATCCTTAAAGAACTCTCTCATTGCATGAACTTCCTTTGTCTTCAACCACCGAGTCTTTCTTTTATCTAAAGAACGGCATCAATATGAGAGCCACACAAGGTGAGGACATACAGAAAATACCAGTAGGGGTAATGAGACAATTGTACATGAAGTGGATCAATGAACCTATAATAATTATAAACCTTGTATCTCATTCATATATCACCTACTAGTGCTACAGATAAAGTTCATACTATTGAACAAATATATATTCAAGTCATTAGGCCTAGTTGTTAAATAAAAATGAAAGAAATCTTTTCCATGACATTGCTGTAAAAATTTTAATTTAAAAATTTTAAAGGTCCTAATTTGATATAGGGATTAGAGTCCTTTCATCAATGTTTTAAGCATCTTGACATGTGCAATAATTTAACAAAAGTTATAAAAATATAAATCAACTTTAAATAAACAACTTCTACTAAATCTATACAAATATAGATAATTAAAGTATACATAAAATTGTTATTTTAGTGTATATAATAATTCAAATTATTTGTAGATATAGAATTATTCATATTAATTGGAATTACATCCAAAAAAGTTATTGTACATAAAAGCTGAAAATGCTTTAAATAGAATTAGTATTATCTATAGTTGTGTCACTGTCATCATCATTTTTATATTCTATCCCATATTCCTGTACTAGTTGTCTTTCTGTATATTCTATAATGATAACTCTCATTAACATCAGATAGTTCATTATGTTGTCTATACTTGTATTTATATACAGCAATAATGTAAACAAGTACTGAAATGAAAACAATGCCTGTCTTAAGAGAACAATACTCCCTATTGCATTTTGAAAGCTTACCATACACAATAAATGCTGTTGCTAACATACCATATTTCGATTAACAATCCTTGCATAGTACAAAGACTTTGAGCTAGGATAAACTCAGAACTCACAAATTGAATAGAAAAATACTAACACCAGCAAAAACTGAAGAACAGTCATAATATAGAAAGGTAATGTGATTACATCTGACTGTAGTTCATTTTGAAATGTTATGTTATTAGTGTAGGTCCAACACAAAATCATTGACAATTAAAACATTTCTAATATTTGTAGTCATGAAATAGCTAATAAGTGTTGTCATTACTGACTTTACTAACAGTGCCACTAGTCCAATCCATGCACGTTTCAACATACTAGGAATGTAGTTAAATAAGCAATGAACTATTATGAATTGATGGATAGGAACAGCAAACACAATAAAAAGACATAGAATAAATCGTGAGAGGATATATCAAAAGTAGTTTTTTGATAAAATTATTTGGACCATCCTTTCTCATATGAATTAAATATTGATCAGAGATGTTCAATTTAGTGTCAACAAATCCATATCCAAATGTCGCTAAAACAATACTAAGTATGTATAAAAAGCTTTGACATCCTCTATTTGTACAGTAGTAAATGGTCCTCCATATCTCTCTTTACATAGATCAAGTCTTGATGGAGGTAACTCTCCATATGCATAAGCACTACGTCCACTGGTTGTTTGTGAGCGAAGCATATTTCATGACTTACCAAAATAGTTTTGACAGGATTGTTTTATTGAGCTGGCTCAATAACCATGTGATATTTGAAACAACAAAAAACACAAAACTGCAATCATTGCAAGAAGTACACAAAAACCAAAAATAAAACTAAAAGTAAAATAAATTTTGTTGTTACAAACAGTAGCTGTTATAATTGATGCTATTAACAAAATGAAAGCAAATAAAAAGTAATTCATGTATAAAACCCATATACATAAGTACTTAACTCTTGAGATGGTGCAAACTGAAGTTGATCAGTACCAAATTGGATCATATTAGCTTCAAATATACTATATCCATGGAAAAGCTAGAACTAAACATATACCAACTACAGGAATGCTATTAAAATGTAGAAAGTGCAGAGTCACTAATGTAACAATGATTATAATGAATCCAACAGATAGTAATATTATTCAATCCAGTAAACTTTATATCTCATCCATTTCTCACCTAACAAACCAAGAAGAGGATAAAATAGATATGAAGACTGACTGCAGCAATATGACATATAAATAGTGATCACCTAAATTTGTGGAAGGACCTCCTGATAATATAATAGTATTTGAGAGCAGGATGCTTGTTGCCAGTACCACAAGAGCTCTTTAGAACTAATGCAAACATTCTTGTAGTTCATTTCTGTTTATCTTGTAGTCTCATAAGTGATGTGATGTATAGTACCACAGAAAAATCAATTTTATAAATGCAAAAACAACTTGTGCATCTATACTATTAACCAGACTATTTGGTACATATATATATGATGAACCTGAAAGAAATGACTGTCATTTTCAATCTATCAACACTAAGATGCTTTCTAATAACTGTTAAAATAACTTAGCAGGCCTGGGGTAATAGTAATATGTAATAGTAGTAGTAATGATTACATTTTTTCATGTAATAGTAATAGTAACTTAGAGGCTTATTCAAGAACCTAATTGTCATTATCACAGTTAGTTAGACTAACAACAACATTAAAAATTTTTGAAGCAGAGAACTTGGAAAATAGTAGATAGTCAAATTTTTCTTCTGTTCTTTATTTTCCACACTAAGACTATAAGCTGCTGGGGTCATTAATAATCCTTGAGTGCTTGATGTTAAATTGTTTTTTTTAATAATGATAATATACGTACACAATGTAAATCAGTTATAAACATGGAAAACCAAACATGTCATTGTGCATGAAAAGTCTGCAAACACTTTAAATTGAATTAACATAATTTGTGTTTGCATCATGTCATCATCATCTTCATCTTCTATGTCATATTCCTGGTCCAGTAGTTGTCTTTCAGTATATTCTGTAATAATTCTCTCATTAACATCAGATAGTTCATTACATTGTCTATACTTGTATTTATATGCAGCAATAGTGTAAACAATGACTGAAATGAAAACAACACCTGTCTTAACAGCATAATACTTCCAATAGCATCCTAATGTTGAGCTTGCCATAGTTAAGTGTACACAATAAATACTATTGTTTTATGTACCATATTCTAATTAACAATCCTTGCATAGTACGAGGACCTTGAGCTAGAATAAACTCAAAGCTAGTGAAGTGAACTAGCAAAATACCAACACCAGCAAAAAAGTGAGGAACAGCCATTATATAGAAAAGTAGTGTGATAACATCTGATTGTAGTTCATTTTGAAAGGTTATGTTGTTGTCAAAAGTCAAACACAAATCATTAATAATTAATGCATGTCGGATATCTCTATTCATGAAATAGCTTATAAGAGTTGTCACTATAGACACTACTAATAGTTCCACTAGTCCAATCCATATACATTTCAACATACTAGGAATGTACTTAGAAAAGAAAGGAACTATTATAATTGATGGAAAGGAACAGCAAATACAATGACAAAATAAGGAACTGCGAGAGGATATAACAAAAGTAGATTTTCAATAAACCTATTTAGACCATTCTTTTTCATAAGAATTAAATATTGATCAGAAATTTTTCGATTTAGTGTCAAGAAATCCATATCCAAAGGTCACTAAAACAATACTAAGTATGTAGAAAAAGCTTTTGACATCTTCTACTTGTACAGTAGTAAATGGTCCTCCATATCTCTCTTTACATAGGTCAAGCCTTGAGGGAGGAAACTTCCATATGTAAAGGCACTACGTCTCACTGGTTCTTTGTGAGTCCAAGCATAACTCATTACTCTCCAGATTAGTTTGATAGGATTGTTGTATTGAGCTGGTTCAATAACCAAGTAACGTTTGAAGCAACAAAAAGACAAGAGTGCAATCATTATAAGAAACATACCAGAACCAAAATAAAGTGAAAGTAAAATAATTGTTGTTTTTAGGAAAAGAAGGTGTAATAGTTGATGCTATTAATAAAATAAAAGCTAGCAACAATAATTCATGTATAAAACCCAATAAACAAACTATTTAACTCTTGAGATGATGCAAACTGAAGTTGATCAGTACCAAATTGATCATATTAGCTTCAAATATCCATATCCAAAAAAGTACGGAAAACTTACAACTAAACATATACCAACTACAGCAATCTATATTTATTTGTACAAAGTATAAATTGCAAATGTAATAATTCCAATAAAAAATCCAACAAACATTAATATTATTCCAACATTAGAACTTTATATATCTCATCATTTCTCACCTCACAAACCAGAAGAGGATAAAAGAGAAAGGAGAAACTGATTGCAGCAAATATGACATATGAATAATTATTAGCGAAACTTGTGGAAAGTCCTCCTATATAAGATTACTAGTTGTTAGTAAGATACTTGTTGCCAGTACCACAAGAGCTCCTTTAGAGCTAACACAAACGTTCTTGTAGTTCATCTCTGTTTATCTTTTAGTTTGATGAAGAAATATCAGCTTTAAAATGAAGAATGGAGTGATGAAAACAACCCATATCCCTACTATTAAGCATGTATATACGTATTATGAATGTGAAAGGAATAACTCATTTTAAATGTGTTACATTAATATGCTTTCAAATAACTGTTAAAAATGACTTAGAGGCTTATTAAATAACCTGCTTGCCATTATCACAGTTAGTTAGACTAAAATCAACGTTAAACAGTATTTTCGAAGTGGCGAACTGAAAAATTTAGTAGATAGTCAAATTATTATTTTTCTTAGTTTGCTACAATGTTTTTCAAGAAATTCTTCAAAAGTAGGAGGTTCTTGAAAAATGCAGACGTTCGGTTAAAAAAGAAGGTAGTTAGGTAAATAGATAGATAGATATCTAGATAGATAGATAGATAGATAGATAGATAGATAGATAGATAGATAGATAGATAGATAGATAGATAGATAGATAGATAGATAGATAGATAGATAGATAGATAGATAGATAGATAGATAGATAGATAGATAGATAGATAGATAGATAGATAGATAGAGATAGACAGACAGACAGACAGACATAGTATGGATAGAATAGTAAATACACGAATTGGCATACAGTTAACAGTAAGGTTAATAAATAACTTTGGAAGCAGAGTATAAGAGATAAATTTAAAAAATAGATATTACATAAAGAAGTAAGCAAGATAATAAATTATTTGGAATGATGGATTAACAGACTAATGTACTGAAAAAAGAAATCAAGTCATCTAACAGCAAATTTTCAGTTATCTGAATTGTGAGTATTGGCTAAGGGTCAACTAGATGTCATTATAGTTCTCTAGTAAATGTGAACTGATTTCAGGTAGCAATGTTATTTATCTAAATTGTAAATCTATGGAATCCATCTATTTGGTAAATGACACCAATATATCTGCTTATAGCAAAGTATTTAAAAGCACAAATGGTTAAATGACTGTTTACACACACTACAACTAAATGCATCTTGTTAATGGCTATGTTAATTTGATTTTCCTTAATTTTAATTCAATAGAGTTTCAAAACTATGTGAATGAATGATAATCTATTTTGTTCTCATCATCACAAAAAGGATATATAGTCAAGTATTCTTATAAATTGCCATAAAGTTTTGGCCAATGGTAGGTAATCTCCATTAGGTGCCTTCTATAAATTAAAATACACATCCATTTATATATGTTAGAAAGATTGATGTATGATAAGGTCATGTTTTTGAAGGAAGAATTAGAAGAACATTGACTCTCTCCCACTTGATCATTAGACATCAACTTCTCTATCTGCTTAACTTGCAAGGGATCCTAGTGATTCTAACTTTCAAGTCTTTCTTTTATGACTGTTGATTTGACAAGGAGGATAAGACATGTTAGTGTGATCATAAATAACTTATGAAAAAATAGAGAGGATATTATCTACATATTGATGTTACAAGAGTGGCATCATGTTAATTGGATTTAAGGTATTATTAAATTTTTTTATTTGATTTGATAATATATTGTTAAACAGTGTTACTGACCAACAAAAGGAGTGTCAGTGATATTAATATTTAAGTACACTTCTTTAAGTTATTAATTTTGCATTTCCTATACTTTGAATTGAACAAAGGAAATTACATCTCCTTTATTAAAAATTAGCTTTCATCAAACTTATTGTAGTTTAAATTCAATGCAGAAAAAGGAAAAAATGTAAAAGAAGACAATAAATTTCATTATTTATCTAACTCATAGTTCTCCACTTTATAAACACTTTAAATATTATTATTAATCTTGTTTGCTATATATGATAATAGCATGTAGGCGCTTAAGCCTCCACCTCGCTGTGCGTGGGCGCATAGGGAGGTAGTCTGTCGGTGTGTGCGTGTGTCTGTGGTGTGCAAATGGCTTTGAAGTGCTTTAACTCGGCAAACACGGCACTGGTAGCCACCAAACTATAGTGGAGGGTAGCAAAACTTCTGTACTTCTTAAGAATACTGCAAAAAGGAGCGTCAAACGAACAAAAAGCTTTAAAAGTCTGAAAAACCTTTGAAAAAAAGCTCAGCTTTCAGTGAAGACTCGAGAATTCAATAAAAATCTCCTGCATACAGCTTATGACATTTTCCAACTTTTTAAAGTGAGAAGTTTTTACTAAAATACTTCTTTGGTAAGTTATGACAGTTTTACTAACTTTTGGCAGTTATCTTTGTCGATACATTGAGCGCGAACTAAAAATACTAGCACCATAGCTGTCATTGGAGAATCACTAACTTTTACTAAGAAGTTGGAAAGTATTGGACCTTTTGTCAATTAGAGTGCAAAGTACCCAGTAGATACACTAAAGGTAAAGCTTTTTTCCCTTTGATTGAAGAGAAATGCTGAGTCATCAATAGTCATCTTGCGCACACGTGAATTACGTCATTTGAGGAGTCTATATAGAAAGTCTAGACCGCAGCGAGGTTAAGCACTTTAGTCCATTTCATTTTAACAGTTGTTTTAACTGTTAATTTCAAATGATCATAGTGTAGTAGAAAGAATACACCCTCTAACTTATCAAGTGCTACTGCATATACTTAAAGTGCTATGGACTTAGCCCACAAAAGGTCACCAAAATTAAATGTGATATTTTTACATTTTTTGAAAAAAGTAGATGAAGAAATTGAAGAGTAGAAATTTGGTAGTTTAAAAGAATTTTTGTTTCAGTTCACAAATTTGAGTTATAATTAAGTCAATGTTATAGTATACAGTATTTAATGTTCAATCTGGTTGGGAACAGAGCTATTCTTAGACAACTCTCTTGTTATATGAACTACCTTTATCTACAAAATGGCTACCCCACAGAGTCTTTGCTTTTACTAAAGAATGACATCATTCTCAGAGCCACACAATGCGGGAGATCAAAAAAGTAACAGCAGGGGTAATTAGACAAGCTGTCCGACATCCACTTCATTACTTCTGTCTTAAATAAAACACTTTAGAAATTTTTTTAAGTGTTTGTATTATTTACAAATCAGTGATATATTTGCTATATATATTGTTTGATGAGCGAGGTTAAGCACTTTAGTCCATTTCATTTTAACAGTTGTTTTTAACAGTTAATTTCAAATGATCATAGTATAGTAGAAAGAATACACCCTCTAACTTATCAAGTGCTACTGCATATACTTAAAGTGCCATGGACTTAGCCCACAAAAGGTCACCAAAATTAAATGTGATATTTTTTACATTTTTGAAAAAAGTAGATGAAGAAATTGAAGAATAGTCAATTTGGTAGTTTAAAAGTATTTTTGGTTTCAGTTCACAAATTTGAGTTATAATTAAGTCAATGTTATAGTATACAGTAATTAAATGTTCAATCTGGTTGGGAACAGAGCTATTCTTAGACAACTCTCTCGTTATATGAACTACCTTTGCCTACAAAATGGCTACCACAGAGTCTTTGCTTTTACTAAAGAATGACATCATTCTTCGAGCCACACAATGCGAGGAGATCAAAAAAGTAACAGCAGGGATAATTAGACAAGCTGTCTGATATCCACTTCATTACTTCTGTCTTAAATAAAACACATTAGAAATTTTTTTAAGTGTTTGTATTATTTACTAATCAGTGATATATTTGCTATATATATTGTTTGATGACTTTCTTCTTTTTCATTGCAGAGCTCTAAGATTTTCAAAGGGCTATGATTTTTTAAAAGTATCTCTTCAGGTAATTACTACAGATAAAGTCTGTACTATTGAATACATAATCAAGTCATTAGTATAGGGTGAAAGGCAAATAAATGGATGGGTCCTTTTATTGAATGCTATATCTTCAGACCTGAATATGTTACTGATATGAAACCAACTGCATCTGAAAAAGAAGTCTTTAAACCTTGGAATTTGCAAAAATGGACTAAATTGCAAGTATAAATAGTTAAATGATTTATTTTAACTGTTTAGCATTTCTAAAAGCTGTCTTACAGTTTTTGCTGAAATTCTAACATAATTGTAAATAAAATGGATTAATAAACCTATGATATGAACCCTGTGTCTCCATTCATAATTATATCACCAACTAATGCTACGAATAAACTCCGTACTGTTGAATACATATTGAAGTCATTAGGCCTAGTTGTAAAGTAACCATGAAATAATTATGTCAAGACTAAATAAGTCATTTGCATGAAAATGCTGTAAATATATTATTTTAAGGGTCCGTAATTGATATAGGGATCAGAGTCCTTTTACAACAATGTTTATAGGCATCTTGATATGCACAATAGTTTATCAAAAATTATTAAAAAATTATATGAATTAACTGTATATAAACAAATTATACTCTGTCTATACATATATGTACATAGGATAATTAAAGTATGCATAAAAATTATTACTGTGGTAATTATAATATACATAATAATTCAAATCATTTGTAGATATAGAATTATTTATATTATATGGAATTGTAACTAAATAAGTCATGATGCATGAAAATTAAAAATCCTTTAAATAGAATTAACATCATCTCTAGTTGCGTCGCTCTCATCATCATCTTCATATTCTATTCCATACTCCTGATTAAGTTGTCTTTCAGTATATTCTGTAATAATAAGTCTCTCATTAACATCAGATAGTTCATTACGTTGTCTATATTTGTATTTATATGCAGCAATAGTATAAACAATGACTGAAATGAAAACAACACCTGTCTTAACAGTATATAATACTCCCAACTGCATCCTAATGGTGAACTTGTGATAGTTAGCTGTACACAATAAATACTACTGCTTATGTACCATATTCCAATTAACAATCCTTGCATAGTACGAGGACCTTGAGCTAGAATAAATTCAAAACTCACGAATTGAACCAGAAAAATGCTAACACCAACAAAAAACTGAGGAACAGCCATGATAAAGAAAGGTAATGTGAGTACGTCTGATTGTAGTTCATTTTGAAATGTTATGTTGTTAGTAATGGACAAACACAGATATTGATAATTAAAACATTTCTGATATCTCTAGTCATGAAATAGCTAATAAGAGTTGTCATTATTGACTCTACTAATAATGCTGCTAATCCAATCCATATACGTTTTAACATACTAGGAATGTAGTTAGAAAAAAAAAGAACTATTACAAATTGATGAAAAGGAACAGCAAATACAATGAAAAAGATATGGAACAGTAACAGGGTATATCAAAATAAATTTTCAATAAAACTATTTGGACCATCCTTTTTTGTAAGAATTAAATATTGATCACAGATTTTCGATTTAGTGTCAAGAAATCCATATCCAAAGGTCCCTAAAACAATACTAAGTATGTATAAAAAGCTTTTGACGTCCTCTACTTGTACAGTAGTAAATGGTCCTCCATATCTCTCTTTACATAGATCAAGCCTTGAAGGAGGAAACTCTCCATATGTAAAGGCACTACGTCTCACTGGTTGTTTGTGAATCCAAGCATATTTCATGACTTTCCAAATTAGTTTGACAGGATTGTTGTATTGAGCTGGCTCAATAACCAAGTGATGTTTGAAGCAACAAAAAGACAAAACTCCAATCATAACAATAAGTACGCCGGAACCCAAAATAAAACAAGAAGTAAAAAAAAAAAAGTGTTTTATAAACAGTAGCTGTTATAATTGATGCCATTAACAAAATGAAAGCAACTAAAAAATAGTCCAGATATAAAACCCAATAAATAAAACTACTTAACTCTTGAGATGGTGCAAACTGAAGTTGATCAGTACCAAATTGGATAACATTAGCTTCAAATATACCATATCCAAAAAAGTATGTAAAAGTTACAACTAAACATATGCCAGCGAGAGTAATACTATTGACATGTACAAAGTATAGAGTCAGTAATGTAACAATGATTATAATAAATCCAACAAATATTAATATTATTCCAACCAGTAAAACTTTATATCTCATCCATTTCTCACCTACACAAACCAAGAAGAGGATAAAATAGACAGTAAAGACCAACTACAGCAAATATGACATATGAATAGTGATCAATGAAATATGTGGAAAGGTTTGAAATATAGTAATAGTTGAGAGCAGGATACTTGTTGCCAGTACCACAGCAGCACTTTTAGAACTAATGCAAATGTTCTTGTAGTTCATCTCTGTTTATCTTGTAGTTTGATAACTGATGCAATAGGTATAGTACCACAGAAAAAAAGCAAAAACGACTCGTGCATCCAGAGTAGTGCTACTTATATGATGAACTTGAAAGAATGGACGGTCATTTTCAATCTATCAACACTAAGATGCTTTCTAATAACTGTTAAAAATAACTTAGAGGCTAATTCAATAATTTACTTGTCATTATCACGGTTATGCTTTCTAATGACTGTTAAAAATAACTTAGAGGCTTATTGAAGAACTTAGTTGTCATTATCACAGTTAGTTAGACTAACAACAACGTTAAAAATATTTTTGAAGTGGAGAACTTGGAAAATTGTAGATAGTTTTTTTTTTTCTTTTTTTTCTTTACCTTTAAAGTAAGACTATGCTTTCTAATAACTGTTAAAAATAACTTAGAGCTAATTCAATAAACTTACTTGTCATTATCACAGTTATGCTTTCTAATAACTGTTAAAAATAACTTAGAGCTTATTGAAGAACTTAGTTGTCATTATCACAGTTAGTTAGACTAACAACAGCATTAAAAATATTTTGGAAAATGGTAGATAGTTTTTTCTTTTTCTCTTTACTTTTAAAGTAAGACTGTATATATTTAGGAAGATGATAAATTATTTTAGAATGTTACACAGCTTTTCTATAATTTGAAATTCTTCAAAAAGTCCATTCAGTTATTGTCAAATATCTATTAATATCACTAGCTGTGAAATTATTATGCTCTCATTCATTCATGGTCCAAATTACAAAATTATTACGTAGAAATAAATATATTAAATATTAGAGTCACCAACATTCCCCCAGTTGACTACTAAAAATTAGAATGATGCACTGAAAATGCAAAATAAAATCATTGAAGTCATAACTGTTAAAGTAACACTCACTAATTATTTATTTTAATATCTCTATTTTGATACTATATTGGTTTACTTAAACATCTGAATGAACCCTTAGTTAAGTCTTTAATAATGTTTTCTTCAATCATAGCCTAATACATTGTTTTCTCTAAGAATAAAACTGTTTTACCTCTTATTTGATCTCAGATTTATATTAACAACTATTAACACTTAAAGGAATTATTACTTATACTCAGGCTGATAATTTTGGTCTGCTTCATGAATTAAGATATCCCTACTTTAAATCATTAATTGATCATTTATCAGAGTTTGCTATATTCAATATTTATGTTTTTAAATGTAGAGACAGGCATCTTTAGTAAGTAATAGATTTTCAGTTGAGTGGGATTTTCATGCTTTTCTACAGTTTCCTTCATTTCCGAAGTTTCTCTTTGTCAGACTATTTATAAGTAATATTAATTATTTCATAATATCCATATATGGAAATACGCTGAAACTATGCACAATTCTAGTGGCACAACAGAATATAGTCATAGTACATTAAAAGATTATAGTAAAGGAACTACTAGCATGTTTATTATCTGACTACATATGTCGAAGGTTAGTGAGTATTAAAACCAAAAAGAGTTGAACTCGACTTACAGGAGACACACCTCATACCCAATATATATGTGATCCTACCCATCTATTTAGTATATATTGCTGCTTATGGCCCTGACTATCCATTTAAATGCACATTACTCGAAATCAGATGTCATAGATTGACTAATGTCTTGTGGAATAATAAACTTCGATTTTACAACATATATTATGCTAAATTGTTCTCCTTAAAGAATCAGTTCAGTTTCAAAAATTAAAGACAGTTTTGTTAGAGGTTATATGCTAAACAAATTAAGCAGGGTTAGACTAGTGTCAATGTTTGGTAAGGAAAAGAGAATAACACTAGAACTGAAGTTATATATACTTTGGTAGTGTCAGTAAGTCTATTTATATCAATACAGAGATTGTAATTGAATTGTAAATAAATGATTGGAAAAAGTAGCTTTAATATCTTTGATAATTTTGATAGTTTAATATTTTTAAATTTATGTAAAGAATTATATATATGCTCATAATTAGCCAATTAAGTAATTAAAATATATTACATATGACAATACTCACTTTAAAAGCATAAAAGTTACACCTATGTTGTTTTTTCTTTTTTACCAATCATGGTACGATAGCCTAATTGCACTTTATTTGGTTCTCATATTATGATACTCTTTAGCAAAACAGTCTTTAATAGTTAAAAGTGAAAGTTTTATGTACTAATAGGCAATATTATGCTTTAAAGACATGAGAAGCACTTAATATATTATATGCTATGTATCAAAAAATCAAAGCATTCTAAATTCCACAATGTCATTAGTCAATCATTAAAACGAATATAATACAAGGATTAGGATATATGCCATTTTAATAGAGAGTCAGTGTTACCTACCATCAGGCATTAATATATATACCAAAACGGTGTGCAGGGTCACATATGTGCTGTATTTTATCTACAAGGCAGTAAATTGAATTAACTATTTTTCCTATTCTGTCATGATCACCTCATCCTTGTCTCTATAATAAACAAAGTTGATAGTAGAAAAGAAATGTCTTTTATCCACCACACCCATCATCATAGGTATAGAATGAATTTCTTATTTGTGGGGCCCTCATTATTTACTTAGTTTGACACATGCACATATGCTGTATATCATGATGAACTAACTTTCATTAGTAATCATTTTATATAGCAAACAAAAATTGATATTAATTTCTTTTTCATCTATTTCATCCACCTTGCCCTTAAGAATCCTGATAATGACAGCCATGGAAAGGCTTTACACCAGGTAGAAGAAAAGTTTCGATACCTATCACCCTGTCTTTTTTTCTAAGCTTTGACAATATGTTTGGGTCAGTAGTCTGAAAAAGAGTCAAACACCCCAAGCAACATTCTGATGTACAACATGAAGGATTCATGTTGAACTTCATCATTGATAGGGTGTTAAAAATTCTCAGAATTAAATGTGCTGTCACATATCTGACCTGTATTGGAACATGCCGAATTATCAGTAGATATTGAAAATTGAAGCTTCATCTGTTTCATCCTTTTTTGTGGAGGAGGGCATTTTCAAGCCAGATGATTGAGACTATTGCTACCTTCTTCAAATTCTAAATCTGACATTTTCTTAGTGGTAGTCAGTATGCCACATGTAAAGTTCCAGGTGTTAATAGAGTTGATATTATCCAGTCATTCGTGTAATCTTATGATAACATTAAGCACAGTGAAGACCAAGAAAATATCATAATTTGTGGAGCAGGAACAGTCAACTGCATGTTCATTGAGTCATGATCAGATAATCATAATTTTACAGTTTTCTCCACCAGAACCCACCACGCTGATCATTCTTAGTACTTTGAACAAATAAACATACTAAATAGCAAATAAATTATAAGCACAGCAATATTCATCCTATAAGAAAATATCATAAATAAAAAAGTATAAATAATTTTATACTTAAGATAATATGCATAAACAGTGTGCAAATCAGTATTGACATGGCATTGTGCATGAAAAAGCTGAAAACAATTTTAAATAGAATTAACAGAATTTTTAGTTGCATCACTGTCATCATCCATCATCTACATATTCTATGTATATATTCCTGGTCTAGTTGTCTTTCAGTATTTTCTGTAATAATAAGTCTTTCATTAACATCAGATAATTCATTACGTTTCTATACTTGTATTTATATGCAGCAATAGTGAAAAACAATGACTGAATGAAAACAACACCTGTCTTACAACGCTAATACTCTCATAGCATCCTAATGATGAGCGTTGCGACAGTTAATGCACACAATAAATACTATTGTTTATGTACCATATTCCAATTAATCCATGCTAAGTACGAGGACCTTGAGCTAGAATAAACTCAAAGCGTGTGAAGTGAATTAGCAAAATACCAAAACCCAGCAAAAAAATGAGGAACACGCCATTATATAGAAAGGTAGTGTGAGTTCATCTGATTGTTCATTTGGAAAGGTTATGTATGTTGTTGGTAAGGTTCAAACACAAATCATTAATAATTAAAAACATTTCTGATATCTCTGGTCTTGAAATAGCTTAATAATAGTTATCATTATTGACTTTACTAACAGTGCCACTAGTCCAATCCATATACTTTTCAACATACTAGGATGTACTTAGAGAAGAAAGGAACTATTATAAATTGAACAGCAAAATACAATGACAAAATAAAAACTGGTGAGCGATTTATCAAAGTAGATTTTTGACAAAACTATTTGGATCATCCTTTCTCATAAGAATTAAATATTAATCTGTAATTTTGGATTTAGTGTCAATAAATCCATATCCAAAGGTCCCTAAACCATACTAAGTATGTAGAAAAAGCTTTTGACATGCCTCTACTTGTATAGTAGTAAATGGTCCTCCAATCTCTCTTTACATAGATCAAGCCTTGAGGGAGGAAATCTCCATATGGTAAGGCACTAGGGCTCACTGGTTGTTTTGTGAGTACAAGCATATTTCATAATTTTCCAAATTAGTTTGATGGATTGTGTTGTTTGAGCTGGCTCAATAACCAAGTGAGGTTTTAAGCAACAAAAACACAACTGCAATTATGACAATAAGTAAACCAAAACCAAAAAAAAAGTAAAATAAATTGTGTTTTTAAACATAGCTGTTATAAATGATACTATTAAACAAAATGAAAGCAACTAAAAATAGATAGAAAACCCAATAAACAAAACTACTTAACTCTGAGATGGTGCAAACTGAAGTTGATCAGTACCAAATTGGATCACATTACTTCAAATATACCATATCCAAAAAAGTATGGAAACTTACACATAAACATATCTACATACAGCATGCTATAAAATGTACAAAGTATAAAGTCACTATAAAACTATGTTTGATAAAGAATCCAACCAATATTAATATATTCCAACCAGTAAACTTTAATTCTCATCCATTTTTCATTTTAACAAACCAAGAAGAGGATATAATAGATAGAGAAGACTGACTACAGGAAATATGATATAGAATAGTAATCAATGAAATATGTTGAAAGATCTCCTGAATAATATTATAGTACTTGAGAGCAGGATGCCCATTGCCAGTACCACAAAAGCTTCTTTAGAACTAATTCAAATGTTCTTCTTGTAATTCATCTTTGTTCATCTTGTAGATGATAACTAAGTCGACAGAAATAGCCCCACAAAACAAATCGTTTTTAAAAAGAAGAATAGAATGAGAGCTGTTAATGAAGTCATGTCCCTACTATTAAGAATGTTTTATAAATCTATTATATATATCATGAGACTTGTAAGGATTAACTGTCATTTCAATGTAAATAACTACATGCTTTTAAAGAACGGGGGAGTTAAAAATAACTTGGAGCTTAATTCAAAACCTACTTACCATTAACACACTGTATACACTGACAACTAATTAAAATAGTATTTCGAGTAGAGAAGTTTTTTGAAAAATAGTCAATTGTTTTCTTTATTAACATTATATTAGTAGAGTTTTGTACTTATTTAGAGGAAAGTAATAAATCATTTTAGAATGCAATAAGGTTTTTATTAAAACAAATTATTCAAATGTAGCAGTTTATTTACAAGTCAGCTATTCAGTACAGCCAACAATCAACTAGTTAATGTTATTATTCATGTTATATATCACACATTTTCTATTAATTATATTTTCTTTTCTAAGTCATTGGATAAGCTTCCAGTTTTAGGCGTCAAGAACCCTATGGGCTATTATCACTTTTCTATTAATGACCTATAATCATAGTTTTCTCCTCAGCGATAGACAATGGCTTTGGATGCTGTTCATTTAAATTATTGATCCAAATTACAAAAGTTTTAACTGGAGACCTAACGATATTCGGTAAATGGTTAGAGTTACTTAACAGGCCCACCATAAGTTAGCTCTTGTAGTGGCAGCACATTATAAAATACAATTTATGACATTGTAAAAGAGAAACATAACCGTATAATGTGCATCTTATCATTTATTTAATATGTAATGTTTTTACTTTTAAAACTAACTCAACAAGGTGTTTTCAGATTTTTAAAGCTTTTGTGCTTCGTTTGATGCTTGTTGGCCGTATTTTAAGAAGTACGACGTTTTGCTACCCTCCACTATAGGTTTGGTGGCTGACTAGTCCGTATTTGCCGAGTTAAAGCCTTCAAAGCCATTCGCCGGCACGTGGAATAAACAGACAGACTACAGTTACCATCGCTATGTAAAAATGACGAGTATGCAAGCATGAAAAAAAACATAAACACTTCTTGGAATAAAAATCCCCACCAGATCAGATAGAGAATCAGAACCAATCAAAAAAAGAGAATGACCTGTACCTCCGTAGTTCCTTTAAATCGGGCCTATTGGAACTAAACTCTCAGCACCCATGACAAAATGGATTAATTAAAGCATCATCAAGTGTCTCTGTAAATAAATAATAACACTGTTAATAAAAAAAAGGGATTCGCCATACTTTCCAGCTACAATAGGGAAGTGAAAAATTCTGAAAAACAAATAAAGGAAACCAGATGACGGTAAAGACTCTTTATAAACAACATTAGAATGTTGACTCTGGACCCTTTAACTCATGTGCTTGTTTGCCAGGGTAGTGGGGTGTGGGGTTACATTTTATGGGTGGGGGCGTAATTGCTGGACTATAGGGCACATAAAATGGGAGCCATACTCTCTCCATGTGGTTTACAAGAGATGACAGAGTTTAATGAACCTGGTCTCAGTTTTGATTTACCATTACTCGAACCTACCCTCTCATTTTGTTGCTGCCCTATTCTTCTTTGACATTTTTTGCTAGGCTTTTCCGACAAAATAGCAACTTCTCTACTAGTTACTGTTGTACACCATTTGTTTTTTCAAGCCTACTAATTTAATTAATTATGTAATGACTTAACTGAGGTCTACATATCCAATGATGTACCTCATCATTTTGATCTTTGATGATTAAATTTAAGTATGGAGGACACTCCCATGCAATGCGTATATTAATGATAGTGACTGTGATAGTTGTCCTTGGTTTACAGTTAGTATATGTACTTCTATTTCTCTCCACTACAAAATGCTTAGATCATGGTATGTATTATCAATCCAATTACCATAATTTGCCTAAGTCTCATATTTAGAAGAAACACTAAACTGATCCATGGTCCATCAGCTGACATTTTATATGTAGTAACATGACTTGCAATGTTTGGTATTGAGGACAGGACAGTAAAATATGGTGTGTTGTTCACATCTCCTTTAAATGATCATACATTACATAATTTTTATCTCTCTCTTACTACCCCTTGTCCTTTGGTGACCAATACAGTGGTACACGAATAAATGAATATGTCAGGACCTCTACAAGAAGAGAAGGGAGTACTGGTTTGTATCTTGATTTGTTTTTGTTTAGTGATACACATTATCGTTTATACATACATGAGCAGCAGTAAATTATTTAAAATATATGTGACTGATTGCAAAAAAGGACCACTTCTGTCAAACATTTGTGACCTTGACTTTTGAACAAACTACTGTTAAAAGATCTCAAAACATCTCAGTTTTACATACATACAGTTGATACATATGCATAACTATTCACATGTATGCAAAAACTGTTTTATTGTTTGTTTTAACGGTTGTGTTTTTTTTCACGCAATCGGTCACAAATGTTTGTGACAGAAGTGTTTCCTCTTTTGCAAATCAGGTCACATGTGTGTTATAGCAACACCAATAATAACATAGCTTACTTTACAACTTTACACTTTAAACTATTCAAGAACAACTAGTCAGTATACTGGATTACTCAATTATGTTTAACTTGATCTTCATGTTTATGTCAAGATAGTTTTTTTCTTTATTAATATTAAAGGATGCAATAGTCGATTCAAAATATGAATATTCTATCAGTCAATATTACAATTTTGTTGTCTTTTTCTACCATGTTCTCTGAGTTAAAAAAATGTAACCTTAATACAAGCATTCTTTAAATTCATTTATAAGATTTGGAAAAGGCTAGTGTGTTGTGTGGTGCAACTAATGTTCTCAAATGCATCAAATGATCTTTCTATATTCAAGTCAAAATTGCAGGAGTCATAATTTTCCAAGCCACAAAATCTTTTCTTAAGGCAACAAGAGGCAAAGCAGTAATTTTTCATAAATATTAGAATTATTTAGCTCTTAGATTATGTTGCTTGTTCATTTCATTATGTATATTTGTAGGGGCAAACTAGTTTTGTTGTGATGTCAAGGAGTTATATGTTTTGCTTGATAGTTGTTTTATAGACACCTACTGTTTGAGTGTTACAAGGTGGAAAAAAATCTTTATTGATCAAGCAGAATATGTTATGAGCCATAGTCACATGTATAAAAACCATAATAATGATTAAAAGCGCTGTTGGCATGACAGGAAGATTTGTGAATTTCTCCACTTACTCCAACCATCAATTTAAGACCTCAACAATAAGAATATAAGATATTAATAGATCTTTATACACTTGCTACCTGGATAGCATAATACATTATATTGATGAAGTGGCTAATTGTGGACATTATGGAATCAGGTTGGCTCTGTTCTATGTAGCATAAATAAATGAAAAGAACTGTTGTTTTGACAGCAAGAGTTGTGAATATCCTAATTTGCCAAGTCACCATATTTAAAGAACAAATCATTAACCTGATCCATGTCCATCATTATATTATTATTCATTGATGTTTTACATGTACACATTAATTTTGACTATTACAGTTCTAGAATATCTGTTATTGATGGACAGTATTATGTTTCATAACTTAATTTCTGCTTACGTTCAGTTTATTGTAACTTTTGCTTATGATATCCAGTAGTCATATAGAGTAAGCACTAACGAGTATATATAGAGGAAGAGTAAACAGACAAAGCTCAGAAACAATGTCAAAGCTTAAGCTACATTGTCATGTTACAGATCTTCTTTGTATTTTGTCAATTCTCTTTTCTTGCTTAATGCCATGTAGTGGAAAGAGTAATCATATCATTTCAGTTTAATTCATCCTCTGGATTTAGAGCAGTAACCTGTGTAACACAACATGGTCTCCCAACACCTTGTGTTCTTGTTAAACAGTTCCGTCAACTTCATCATTTCATCTGGTGAATTCTGTCAAGTGGCAACTCAGCAAAGAAGCATAATTGAAATACGCAGCTGATTCTTCACAGAATCAGAAACATAACATGTGTTTCTAACGAAACACTGCAGACAGTTTCGACTCCCAAGACGAGGTCTACGTTTTCTTCAACTCTCAAGTGACTCTTAAACATTTTGGGTGATTAAGAATTGTGGTACTATCTCACTACCATACAAGATACCGCAATCACTGACTACCTCAATAGTTCATCTCTGTATTACACTTCATCTCATGCTGCTGTCTTAGTCTTTGGTTCATTGTCAGGTCAATATAACGCAAGTTAACATCATACTACTCATATGGGTTTGCTATGATTGGTGAAAACTTATATAACTCTACTATTATAGTGTTAATGATGTCATATTCATCATATAGTATTGAAGGTCACCAAAAATAACAACCAGAGTATTGGAAGTGGCTTTTTCTTTTCTTCGTTTCATGATATTAACATACTTTTCAAGAAGAGCACAGTGTTGAACAGGTTTCTGACGTATATTAATGATGCCGTCTTTCTCATATAACTATGATTACAACACTCATTCTTGCATTACTGATACCTACTACAAACATCCATCATCTTCTGGTGGTTCCAATCCTATGTCAGCGCAGCTAGGATTAACAATACTTTACACACCAAAGTAGTAGTCAGGTATCATTCATATAACTGAGTCTTATTTTCTTGAAAATACTGGGTAGTTTTGCGAGGTGGTATGTTTATTTTTACAGTATCAAACTTTTGCTGACACTATACAACAATTACCAATACAAGATTCCGTCATAAACATTAACTTTTGGGCACTGTCATGGAGCAGCTATTGGATTTTATTGGGTTTCTATTATATGTATCTAAAATGAAATAAGTCTAACACCACTTCATATTTTTAACACAACATCTTTTTAAAAACACCAAGGAATGACAACTACCAATAAGCAGTCTGGACTATGGAGCTATGCTACATTGGTATTGTCAATCCTGGACATGTTCATCTAAATATTCTTTTAGTAGATGTAAGTTTCTAAAAAATCTTGCTGCAAATACTGGAGCTTGTCTATATGCCACATCTCTATCAGTTTGCTGACAATACCAGGCAATGTCTCTATTACATTGGACAGTACTATTGCTACAAAGAATTCTCAAATATATTGGAATCCCATTTGTATCATCAGCAGGTATTTTTTATTTCCACAGAATTTGCTAGGTTAAGATCACTGGGACATCTATCTTCAGTAACAATTATGGATCAGTTATAAGTTCTAAAGGCTCAATGTCTATCTTATCTGGTAATTTAACTTTTAATAATAATCATGCCACAAATGGACCTGCAATTCTTCTCGTAGGCAACTGTCAACTACATTTTATGAGCGAATTGTAGCCACGTTCACTAATAATTGGGCTGAGTTATTAGGAGAGCTATAACATGCTAGAGGCGATGGAAAGTGCGCCATACATATTGACTCAAATGTTGAACAATTAATGTTCTCCAGACAATGAAGCAAAAAGAGGTGGAATGTCAATATATGCGGAGCCTCTATTCTCATGTTATATAACAACTCAGACTTTTCTAAATCTCCTCAAGATGTAATGACATATTATTATCAACACTTCAATTTTACAAAACGAAAATCGAATTCTTCTCTTTGCTTCAGATTTCAACTATTCCACAAAATCTTACAGAAGGTGCTGATATTTGCAACCACCTCTACAAATATATCCAGGACAGGAAATTCATTACTGTATTTCAGCTAATGAATGCTCTTGATAGAAAATGTTTATTCTACCATAGCATTGATATTCTTCGACATTATTCACAGCCTAACATTCCTAAAACACCAAACTCTGGTTGTCTTTTTTATGATCAAGAACAACTGATACAAGAAGGCAAAAATTGCACCACCATTAGTATGACTGTTCATGGAATGATCAATCCAATATTATAGATGGAATGATGTATTCTCTCTATACAATCAACCATCAATTCTAACAAAAAGTGTCAAAATACATCCATGTCCACTGGGATTTGATTTGAATAAGATAAAAGGAATCTGTGAACTTTCATCTTCATTTGATAACTTGAGAAAACATAATCACATTACAGTCCCAATTATTGGTAATGTGAGTAGTCAGACAATAACAAGACCTTTGACATTTATCTCTGGGCAGGAACAATAAATATGAGAAACAAAACGGAGACACAGTTTGGTGTATCTTAACTTGTCAATTGGATATTGTAATAGCAATCACACACTACCTTACTTCTACAGTGGTAATGTTACAACAAAACAAAGCTTTAAACTTTCAGATGGTATCACTGACTATCATTCCACCATTGTGTTTTATATCAAACGTGAAGGAACATTATATGGTCGATGTAGTGAGGATTAAGTGTGGTATTTGGGTCTACAAAATGTCAGCATTGTAGCAATGCTTGGATAACATCACTAAGTATTTATCTAGTCACTGGCCCCACTTCTTATTTACTTGTTATTTGCTCTTAGACTTACATTAACAACTGGTACACTCAATGGAATATATTCTATGCTCAGGCTGCTAATTGTGGTCTGCTTGACATATTAAGATATCGTTACTTTAAATCTTCAATTGATCGATTGTCAGGATTTGCTATATTTATTACCATGTTTTGAATCTTGAGACAGGCTTTCCTAGATGTTTTTTACAATGGAATGACAGAGTTATGGAAAACTAGCCTTAATTTGTGTTTCCCACTTTATCTTCTGGCAATAGTCCATTGTCTTGATTATCCTCAGTCAGTTTTTCACCAAAGCTTTCCAATAGAATAGACTCATTCCTCAGTTCAAGTACTGGTTACTGTTGTACACTCTCTTCTCAAGACTACTCCTTCAATTGATCAATGTAATGACATATGCTGAAGTTTTTACACATCCAATGATGTGCATTATGTTTGGTATTTAGATGGTACTGTCAAGTATGGAGGATACTCCCATCGTTATACTAATATAGTAACTCTGATATAGTTATTGGTCTACTGTTTACCATATGTACTTCTACTTCTCTTTGCTAAACCACTTAGACCACTAGCATGTACAACAAAGTACTTACGACCCTATTCTAGAAGCTATCCATGCTCCTGATAAAGAAGGTAAACAAATGGCGGTACATATTGGTTTACATTGCTCGTCTGTTACAATATATGTGCTTTGTATGGAAATATATGCCAAATATAGAGCTACTGATAATGTTATTCTCGCCTTTTTGCAACCAATCTAATGTTGGTAATTTTCCTTGTCATTCAAACATATATCAAACCATTTAGAAGCAATTAATCAATCTTCTCGATAGTTGGTTTGGTAATGAATATAACACTTATTTACATCATATGTTTACCAATTTTTTTACAAGATACAGTAATAAGAAAATAAATTTTTTTTCTTCTGTGGTTTCTGACATTGTTTTATTGGTGATGGTCATATATATCATGTACTCTGGGTTTGCAGAAAGGTAAACATTGTAAAAAGATGGGTTTGAATGGAAATGTGAGAAAACTTCGTCTGTTTTTATGTGAAAGTTTCATCATTATTTACACGTAAAAACTAAGAGACACCACTATTACGAAGATTCCAGTGGCTCATATTATGCTTCATGCTCAGAGTTTAGAGAGCCTGTCCTAGGACACTACAGAGATTAACTAGATAAGTTTGAGTGTGTGTATATATAAACAAGTTGCCTTTGAGTGTGTGTGGTGTGTGTGTGTGTGTATTTATATGAGTATTTGTGTACGTATGTTTTTGTTTTTTATATGCATCATATTTATATATACAAACAGCCATATTTGTTGTATATATAAAACTTGGAAAGAAAATTACCCTTTAAAAACTAACGAGAATCTGGCTTAACTAATCGAAATTATTAAATTGACCTTGAGACAACCAAGTTGTCTAGAAGTTATTGTAATTATTTCTAATCAAAATATGTATGTAGTGATATAGCATTATGTTGTATATCTAATGAATGCTATATAATAATGCTATATTATAATGCATGATGATAACATAATCATACATGGTTGAAATAACTCCCCATATTTAGTTAAAAATATGGAATAAGATAGTGCTATACTTTATAGATTATGCTCACTTGTACATTGTTGTTACTGAGTTAATCCATATCCCAAAATTAACTATATAGACTGTGAAGATTAGATAGAAGTGTTGGTATATGAGTATAATTAGGCAGTTGTGTGTCATGTGTTGACTACTGTATATGTGTAATAGGATTAATTAATGTATCTCATCCTAGCTCTTCCTTCTCTTAGCCATCTCTTTGTTTATTGTGTTTTTTGTTATATTTTTGTTTGGGTCTTTGTCCTTATGACTTGAGGCTCTGCTCTTTTCAGTTGTGTATTTAAGTAGGGCCTTATCTGATTTGTGGTATTCTATTCTATTCTATATTTCTATCTTTAAAAATAATTGATTTCCTGTGAGTCTATTGAGATATCTCAGTGACGATTTACAAACGCGCCTGCGAACAGGTTATGAGCCCAGACTCGAAGTAAATCTGTCAAAAAAGGAGAAACTTATTTTCTGCCAGAAGTGCGGGAAGAACTGTGTTGTCACGAAACAAACCTTTTTCTGGATTCACTGCAGTTGTTAAGAATGGCTGGAACTGTGGATGAAAAGTGGTCAATTGACAAGCTGGACAGTTCAAACTGGATTACGTGGAGTTCCAGATGCGTCACTTGTTTGCTGGCAAAAGGACTCTGGGGATTCATAGATGGTACAGAGGTACTTGCAGAAGATGCAAACGCTCAGGCACAAGTGGAATTTCGAAGGAGATCACAGAAAACATTTTCTACAATCATTATAGCCATTAGTACTCCACAGCTGTACTTAGTGACTTCATGTGAACAACCAAAGGAAGCCTGGGATTCTCTACGCAACCATTTTGAGCGAGATACTCTAGCTAACAAACTCTTCCTGAAGAAGCAGTACTTTCGAACTGAAATGAAAGAAGGATCATCAATGGAAGCACATTTGAAACATATGAGGAAATCACTGATAGGTTAGCAGCAATGGAGCTCCTATTTCAGAGGAGGACCAGGTGGTTACATTGCTGGGAAGTCTACCTCAGAGCTATTCTACCCTGGTGACAGCTCTGGAGGCTCGCATTGATGATGTGAGATTAAATTTTGTCCAACAAGCCCTAATTCATGAGGAACAGAAGATAAACGGACACTCAAGTAGAACTAGTACGTTGTCTAGTGTCAATCGTGGCACGGCCTCAGCACTAGTGGGAGCTCATCAGAAGAGAACAAAGCAAGCAAGTAGGCTCAAGTGTTTTTATTGTGGTGAGGAAGGTCACTTTCGTCGTAACTGCCCACAAAGAAAGAACAAGAACGACCAAGACCTACGCATAGAGCCAAACCTGCAGAAAGAAAAACACTCGGACATGGATTCAGCCAGTCCAGGAGCGTTTGCAGTGTCACTTGGCTCAAAGGACTCCTCTCAAAAGGACAAATGGCTTGTGGACTCTGGAGCATCAAGTCATATGACGCGGGATAAAGAACTGTTGTCAGATTACCGTGAATTCGAGAAGCCAGAAAGGTCGGGTTGGGCGATGGTCGTGTGGTCAATGCTGTTGGCATTGGAAAAGTTAGGGGTAAACATGCTATTCAAAATGAGTAAGCCAAAGGAGTCTATCATTCATGAAGTACTGTATGTTCCCAAGCTGACCTGCAATTTGTTTTCTGTGAGAGCAGCAGCTGCAAGGGGAAACATTGTAAAATTTGGTCAATTCAGATGTTGGATCAGAGACAGGAAAGGAAAGCTATCTGTATGGGTTCGTTAATAGGAAAGATGTATCACTTGGACTGTGAACCTGCCATCTCTCAAGAACAAGCCTCAGTTGCAACAGCATCCAAAGAAACAAATGAGATGGATCTGTGGCATCAAAGGCTAGGGCATGTGAATGGACAAAGACTCCAAGAAATTGTTCAGAAGAAATTGGCAAATGGAATGAGATTCTCAAAGCATCGAAAGTTGTCGTTTTGTGAAAGATGTGTGGAAGGAAAAATGCATCGAGCCCCATTTAAGCCAGTGGGAGAAATACGTTCGACCCGAAAGCTTCAATTGGTACATAGTGATGTTTGTGGACCAATGCCCACAGAATCTATTGGTGGACGACGATATTTTGTAACCTTTATCGATGATTATTCACGTTGCTGTGCTGTTTACTTCATTAAATACAAGTCAGAAGTGTTCGAAAAATTCAAAGAGTTCGAGGCACTCACTACAAATGATTGTCGCCAAAGAATTGGAGCCATACGAACAGACAATGGTGGAGAGTATTTGTCGGGGGAGAATTTAAGACTTATCTAAAGTCAAAAGGGGATACGTCATGAGCTGACTGTACCTCACACACCTGAACAAAAGGAGTAGCTGAACGTATGAACCGAACACTAATGGAATCAGCTCGATCTATGATAGCTCATGCTGGACTATCCAACAAGTATTGGGCAGAAGCAGTTGCCACAGCAGCGTATATTCAAAATAGAACACCAACAACAGCTGTTAAGAACAATACAACACCATATGAGCAATGGTATGGAGGGAAACCAAATATTGGTCACCTGAAAGTGTTTGGGTGTATTGCCTATGCTCATATTCCAGATAATAAGCGACAGAAATTAGACAAGAAATCAGAAAAACTTCGTTTTGTTTGGTACTGTAAGGAGTCAAAAGGGTACAGCTGTTGGATGAAATGAATTCACAGTGGTCATAAGACGTGATGTGATATTCAATGAAGCAGACTTTGGACTCAGAGAAGTAACCAGTCAAAGTACACAGTGGAAGTGACTACTGACTCGAATGAAGAGAAAGATGAACAACTAAAAGAGAAACAACAACAACAGAATGAAGTTCAGTGTCGTACAAACGCCAGAGGAGACCACCTGAAGATATGGTCAAGACGAGTATGCAGATGTGGCATCAGTAGATGATGAAGTTCATCATGTTGCCTATCATGTGTGCCAAATCAATGAACCTAGAAGCATAGAAGAAGCTCTTACTGGTGATTGTGCCAAAGAATGGAAAGCAGCTGCTGATGAGGAGTACAAGTCACTCATGGAAAATGAAACATGGGACCTTGGTAGAAACTACCTAGTGGTCGCAAACCTATTGGATGCAGGTGGGTATTCAAGGTCAAACATGAAGTGATGGTAAAGTGGAACGGTTCAAAGGTCGTTTGGTTGCTAAGGGTTATGCTCAGAAGTATGGGATGACTATGAGGAAACTTTCTCACCCTGTGGTGCGATTCTCATCAATCAGGGTACTACTAGCTTTTGTAGTTGAAAACGATATATGTTGATTCATCAAATGGATGTGGTGACAGCATTTCTAAATGGGAGTCTAGAAGAGGAGATATACATGGAGCAACCAGAAGGTTATGTCCAACCTGGAAAAAGGCACCTGGTATGCAAGCTGAAAAATCGCTGTATGGTCTCAAGCAATCACACGATGCTGGAACACAGCATTTAGGCAGTACATGGAGTCCATTGGATTCAAACAGAGTACTGCTGACCCGTGTGTCTACATCCAAATAGCTGACACAATTACTATCGTTGCAGTCTATGAGGATGATCTCCATTGTAATCACCAAAACTCCAGAGGAAATGACGAGAATAAAAGAAACCCTGGCAACTCAATTCAAGATGAAAGACATGGGGACTCTCCATTACTGTCTTGGAATTAGTATTGAGCAAGACAAAGATCAGAAGTGCATCTGGGTACATCAGAAACAGTACATTTTAAAGGTGCTTGAGAAGTATGGATTTGCTGACTCTAAACGTTGGTTTCAACTCCAGCTGATGTCAATAATGAGCTGAAAAAAGGATGATGGTGTTAGCAAAGCAGTTTGATCCAAACAAGTATCAATCAATGGTTGGAAGTTTGTTATATGCTGCCACAGCAACTCGCCCTGACATTGCTCATGCAGTAGGAGTAGTGTCGAAAAATTCAACTCCAAACCAACAGAGGCACACCTGACAGCTGTAAAAAAGGATTCTGGGTATCTCAAAGGTACAGTTAATCTAGCCCTAAAATATGGAAAACAGATGATGGACAGCTGATTGGATATTCTGATGCAGATTGGGGCTGGAGACTTAGATGATCGTCATTCAACTACTGGAAATTTGTTCATAATGGCCCGGAGGATCATTGACTGGTTAAGCAAAAGCAAGGAGTTGTTGCACTCTCAACGTCTGAAGCTGAATATGTGGCACTTATTGCAGCTACTCAAGAAGCAACTTGGTTGAGAAGGTTATTGTCAGACTTGAACGTGAGCACTACTACACCAACAGTGCTGATGGAAGATAATCAAGGGGCTATTGCCATCGCAAAAAATCCCATTATACGTGCAAGGACAAAGCACATTGATATTCGTTACCACTATGTTCGTGAGGCTTTACAGAAGAGAATAATTGAGCTTAGATACCTGTCCAACAAGTGACATGATTGCTGACATACTGACCAAGCCATGAATAAAGGAAGATTCGAAACTCTACGATTGAGTATGGGACTAATGGAACACAAACTGTCAAATTAAGTGGGAGTGTTGGTATATGAGTTATAATTAGGCAGTTGTGTGTGTCATGTGTTTGACTACTGTATATGTGTTAATAGGATTAATTAATGTATCTCATCCTAGCTCTTCCTTCTCTTAGCCATGCTCTCTTTGTTTATTGTGTTTTTTTGTTATATTTTTGTTTGGGTCTTTGTTTCTTATGACTTGAGGCTCTGCTCTTTTCAGTTGTGTATTTAAGTAGGGCCTTATCTGATTTGTGTATTTCTATTCTATTCTATTTCTATCTTTAAAAATAATTTTTTCCTGTGAGTCCTGGGGGAGATATCTCAGTGACGATTACAAACGCGCCCCTGCGAACAAGAAGAGGTCTGGTGCTACACAAGCACAGCTAGTCACCAAGTTGACATAGTAATTATAAATATCACAAAAGCGACTAATTTATTACAAAAAGAACAGTGTTTAAATAGTGTACAAAACAATGAATAGTGTAAATGAAAAAGTATCACTAGAGAAACTAGCGCTAAGAATGTATATCAACACACTTAACATAAATTACAAGAACAATAGAGGTGCAAGTAACAGTTATTAACACTAATCCAAATAAATGATAACTAAAATAATATACTATCACACATAAAACACTTATCACACACATAACACTTATCACATCAATGAGTCCATCACACTCCTCCTTCCTTCTCCAGCGACAAACTAGTTTTGTCGCGATTCTGGACAAGGCATCTGCGTTTCCATTTTAGATCCAGAACGATAGTTTACAACAAAGTGATATGGTTTGAAGTGACAAAAACTCCCACTAGTCATCGCGCATTTTTTTCTTTTGAAAACGATCCAGCCATTCAAATGCACGATGATCGGTCTGAATAATACAATTACGACCAACAAATAGACTCGAAAAGCATAGAGTAGCTAACTTGATAGTTAAAGCACTCCTTTTGTTTAACAGTTGAATATCTTTTTTTTGGAATATCTTGTTCCCTCGGCAATAGCTTCTTACTAAAATACGCAATTGGATGGTCGTCGTCATTTTTCGTCTGTTTGACTTAAAACTGCGCCGATTCCACGATCAGAAGCATCAGTTTGTAAGATAAATACTCGGGAAGCTTCAATACTGGGGCCGAACATAATAATCTCTTCAGTTCCACAAAGGCTTTCTCACACTGAGGGGTCCCATACTACCTTATGGGAGCAGACTTTCCTTGTGAGATCAGAGAGTACCGATGAGGACAGTAGCCATATCCCGGGATAAATTTCCGATAGTATCCCGTAAGGCCTAGGAAGGCTCTTACATCTGTCTTCGAGCCTGGTGTTGGAAATGCTTGCACTGCCTCCACCTTAGTAGTTTTCAGGGCGAACCAAACCATTACCCACAACATGTCCCAAGTAAGTGCATTAATGCATGCATCGCAAATTGACACTTACTCGGCTTGGCTGTGAGTCCCAGCTACGTAAACGTTTCAAAAATTTCGATTAGGTGGATGAGATGGTCTTCCCATGATCCACTAAAAAACACTAAGTCGTCCAGATAAGCTGCTGCGAATGCACCACAGCCATCAACAAGGTAATCCATCATCCTTTGAAACGTGTTGGGGGCACCCTGTAACCCAAATGGCATCACATTAAACTGATACAGGCCAAATGGTGTGGTTAAATGCAGTCTTGGGACGATCTCTTTCAGAAAACTGGAACCTCCAGTATCCACGAGTCAGATCAATTTGTACTTGATATATTTACTCTGTCCTAATCCATCAATTAGCTCGTCAATCCGCTGCATCGGATACGCGTCGGACTGTGACACAGAGTTTAATTTTCGATAGTCCACACAGAGTCGTAGCGAGCCATCCTTTTGTTAAACATAACATTGGGGACGCCCACTCACTTGAATGAATGTTCAATAATTCGCACCTTCTAGCATCTGCTGCAGTCTGCCTTTACCGCATCTCGGTAGGCATGTGGTAAATCTACATGGGGGAGACGAACAGGTAGAGCTGATCCTGTTTCAATGTGATGTACAGTCAAAATTCGTCCTCCCCGGTGTATTTGGTAACACATCGGTAAATTGCTTGATCACTCCATAGAGCTTCTCCTTCTGATGAATGTCCAGTTGTGTCCCAACTAACGGTTGTCCTTTTGGATCCTCGTTCCACACAGGTATCTCTTCTCTCGGATATCATCATCTATTCCGTCCACAAAATAGTTAGTTTCCGACACTTTAGGCACATGAAATTTCCGCAACATTTCAACATGGAAGATCTCCTTTTTCTCTTCCTCCTGTCATGCATATCAATGACATAGTCTAACTTAACCGATTCTCTTGACTACCTCATATACGGCCCTTGCCATTGAGCCAGTAGCTTACTCGTAGCCGTGGGTAGCAACACCGTATCTGGTCTCCTGGGCTGGAATTCCCGAACACGAGCATTCCTGTCATACCAGTTCTTCTGACGTTTCCTGAGCTTGTGCGAGATTCTGTTGAACCAGCTCTGTCATCTTCGTCAGCTTCCTCTCTCGTGTTAGTAGACATAAGACACGAGTTATCGTCTTTCCGATTTGCTGGCTTCCCATGATTCTCTCAATATCATCCAGCGGTCCTCGTACATTACGTCCATACACACAGTTCGAATGGTGAGAAACCCCGTTGACACTTGTGGGACTTCTCGATAGGCAAATAAAATGTAAGGGACCAAATTTGTCCCAATCTCTTCCTCCTTGTAGCCACTTTACGTAGCATTGTCTTCAGAGTTGGGTTAAAACGCTCCACTATGCCATCAGTTTGTGGATGGTATGGAGTGTGGGCGAATATGGGTGGATATGGAGTAGTTGGTACAATTCGGCCAGCAATTGTGAGGTAAAGTTACCTACCTTGATCCAGTCAGGATCTCCTGAGGCATTCCAACTTGGCAATACTTGGACTAATTCCTCCGCTATGTGTTCCGCGTAATACGCTTCAGTGGTATAGCCGGTAGCGGGTAGGCGTAATCGCAGATGACTAATATAAATCGATTACCGCTCCTGCTCTTGGTAGCGGTCCACTAATATCCATTGCAATTCTCTTAAAAGTTCTCCCCACAAATTGGAAGAGGGATCAGTGGCGCCCTTGTACTCCCCTTGTTATTTGACTTCTGACATTGCAGACAACACTTGCAATATTCTTCCCACATCCTTGTAGAGAGTAGCCAATAGAATCTTTGTAGGATTCTACGTCTCGTTTTCCCCTCCTTACCCTATGACCAGCAAGAGGAATCTCATGGTCTAAACTCCATTACTTTCCTCCTACATGCCTTGTAAGAAACCAACTGCTCGACATCCATCTCTCCATCGTCTCTGCCTGCCTGGTGGTGTCCAGCTTCTATAAAGGAGTCCCCGTCACGATGATAGAATATTAGACGTCGCGAGACTGGTTTGATCTATCGGCATTCTTCCAATAACGTTAGTAAACCTATCGTTCTTGCTCCTTGCAACTCCTTTAATGTTGCTGCAGACATTCCAGTAGCTGTCTATCTGATTTCTCTTCATCTCGTTCCCAATATTGTTGACGGAGCTTTCTTTTATCTCCTCTCGTCCAGCTTAACTTTCTCCTTCCTGGAACGAAAATATCATATCAAAACTGTTACCTAGCTTTTTATCTCTTCTTCTGAGTTCCTTCTCCAGTTGACTCCTACTGAGCTTGGCAGTACTCCAGACTCTTGCTTCTTCTCGCTATAACAGACTCTTCCTCTCTCTGTTGGCGAGCTCGAGCGCGATTCATTACTACCATAGCATCCACTTTGTGTTTTCCCAATGCGTCTCTCCGAGCAAATGGGGTCAACTCTGGAACATCAGTCCTAAGAGAACATCGACTGGTAACGTCTCCGACCACAGCCGCCTCAATGCTGATTGGATGTCCGTCTACTTCGAGTTCAATCTCCGCGAGGGTATATAGAACCGGTGCACTCCAGCTGCCAGGACACTCTAATTGTTACTGCATCTCTTCCTCCACAATCTGGCGAGATCCGTGGTACAAGGGTCCTTGTGCACCATGTTTGTGAAACAACCATGTTCAGCACAACCTTTTCGAACCCTGGACCTTCCTCTACTAGAACCAGACTTTGTAGACGTCTCTTTTGACAGCCGTCCTTCTCCCAGCTGGCCTTACGTGGCTCGAACCACAGAATAACTGCCGCCGCTGGGCATTTAACCAACGTGGCCCCTCTGTCCACATCCTTAACTGGTCCTGATAGAGTTTGTTATACCTGTCCTTATATCCTCATTCTTTTGTGGGGTTCTAGACCATTTGCACCCTCTTGTCCTACGTCCTTTCCCTTCGCCAGTATGACCAGGTTGCCCACAATTATGGCAAACGTCCGTGGTCCGTCATTCCTCCTGCCCAGGTCCGACTCACGTTTCCTGAACTGTTCATACTCGTCATTCAAGCTCTCCTGCCCCCTGCAGAACATCTGTCGTGGGTTTTTCTCTCACTAAACCCACACTGCAACATCTCTTTGGAACAGCATTCAAGTCCAACTGCTTCCAGACGAATCACTTCAGTCCATCCCTCTTCAGACTGTCTTGGTTGTGGACACGCCCGGCATCCACTTCGCTGTGTGAAGCTCACCTATTCTCACGGCTAATTCTCTGTTCGTCTCATCACTCCTACGAACAGTTGCCCCGAAATTTCCGGCGATACGCTTCAATGTAAGATCGTATCTCGTAAAGATGCATGTCTTAATCGACCTCGTAACTCCCAGCGTCTATTGTCGGCAATAGCTGCTTCAAATGCCAACTGAGCCTTTCCCGTCAATTGTGGTGGCCAGATACTTGCGGCCAACGCTCCTCCTTCTATTTGATGAGCCCTCTCAAAACGTCATCAAAATACGCTTCGATGCCTCATCCTTTCTCCTTTAGGGGGAACCAATTTTACTTCTAGACCACCTGATGTCCTGACGATGTCGTTGAGTCCCCTCTAAAATCTGCACTACGATTCCATTTGCTTCCTTCATCATATCCATGCTGCGTTTGGACTTCCTTTTCTCTCTGGCCACGCTCAGGCAGCAATTTTCTTCCTCACGTTTACGTGCGATCGTCCATCAACGTCTGTAAAATCTTCTCTCAAACTTTCAGCCGACATTTCTTTATGTTGCATTATAGCTACGTCCCGAGCGAGTTGTCATCTAACTTGTAATAAGCGTGGAAAGTCAGAGTGTTTGTTCAACGATCGAATCCCCCAGCTGCCACCAAATGTTGAAGGATAGATAGAAGAGTCTGGTGCTACACAAGCACAGCTAGTCACCAATTGACAGGGGTAATTTAATATACACAAAAGACTAATTTATTACAAAAAGAACATGTTTAAATAGTGCACAAAACAAAGAATAGTGTAAATGAAAAGTATCACTAGAGAAACAGCCGCTAAGAAATGTATATCACACACTTAACATAAATTACAAGAACAATAGAGGTGCAAAGTAACAGTTATAACACTAATCCAAATAAAATGATAACTAAAATAATATACTATCACACATAATAACACGTCTCACACACAATAACCATCGGATCACATCAAGATTTCCATCACAATGACAAAATATGGAGTTCCAGTTCTAATAGATTGTATTACTTCCAACTAAATCACAGTTCTAAAGAAAGTAGATTTCACAAGATTTGGTCTCTATCATGTTAAAAAAGATAATTTTATATTAACAAACTATATTGCAATCCATTGTGTGGTATGTCTGCTTGGTGTCTCCATTCAATATTCCAACATTGTTACTGTAATGATAGTTCTACAACTAATGATATATACACTACAAATAGTTATAGAATGGCAAAAGTCCTGGAATATATTCACTCTATAAATTGTTTCTTTTAGCAATAGTATACCAAAAATGATATGGGGTAATTCACATGAATTATAGATTCCATAGTAATCCATCAATGTGTGCTACAAAATTCGTTGTTTAAATAATACTGAATAATCTCTATAAGTGTTGTCAACTTGTAATAACTGTCTTTATAATGTTATCATTAATTGTGTTGATCGATTGTGAGAAGGGGTAGTTGCAGTAGGCTTAAAAACACCAAAGTTAGTATGTTTTTTTGGTTCTAATCTCTTGCCTATGTTGTTGTCCTCATTATCCTCGTCATTTTTCCTTTATGGCTTTCTACACAATAGCTTATTCCTCAGTTCAGATACCAGTTTATTGCTGTACAAGTCACAAACATATTGTTAATAATTATTGATGTGTTTACCTCGGCAAAATCTTTTATGATTCAGATACTAGTCACATGGTTTAGTGTTTGGCTGGGTTCATAAATATGTGGTTGATCACTAATAATCATCACAATGGTACTTTTTCATTTAAGTTTAAGAGTGTTTTCATGAATTTGGCATTCTATGTGTCCAATCGTTTCAAAAACTTGCTGATTATGCATGTAAACTAAACATTAAATATGAATAAATATCCAAATAGGTTTTGGCATTGTTTCTGACATATTTTGAGTAGTTAAAGAAAAAAAAATTGCTTGAAAACAGAAGTCAAGCTAAATAATGTAATTTAACTATACAGGAATTCAAGGTGTTAAATATATTACAGGTAATTTGGGATATATCATTTGTTAATAATTATTGCAATCATTATTATTTATTTTAAATGAATATTTGGCTACTCACCTTAGTTAGTTCAACTTCTTGAGATAAACCTCATATCTTAAGTCCTTACTAAAGCATGAAATGATATCCTTTAATTATTTGCTTGCTTACTGTCAATAACTTATAATTTTAAAATTAAATTGACAAAGAACTTTAAAATGTGGACTGTGTGTGCCAATAATTTATCATGCTGATTATGTATCATTTTTGAGGTCAAGCAATGTATTGGTATATGTAATGTCTAAGTTATAATGTTAATATATATGTGTATGTAAATTTTAACCTTTTACAATATCTTAGTGTATAGTGAGAGACAGAGGGTAGGAATGAAGTTTAAGTTGGAGGGGGGCTGACCTTTTTAGTTGCATTATATTATTAAACATCAAAAATGAGCAAAAAAATTAATTCGTCTGTTTTCCACGCTTCATCAAACACATGCATTGATTACGCATTGACACAAAATTATACTTTGAAATTTTATAGCCATTACTTTATACGAGAAGAGTACATGACCACACAATAATGTGGTGACTGATTGTTAATGTACACAAATTAACACAATAACAACTTCACTCAAGAGGTTATTGTCTACATAGTCTTGAGTGCAAATAAGGAGGGGTTTAGCTCCCTTGATTTGAAGTTGTGGGGTTTCAGCCTCCACTGCCCCCTTTACTACCCCTATGGGGGGGGGTGAAAGATAAAAATTTGTCAAATTTGGTTGACTTTCGTCTATTCCTTTGAGCCCTAAATTTGACTGAATGAGAGTTGAGGAAGATAAAATTATAGAAAAAGACAAATAAACCTTATTAATAAAACAACATTCTAAATATAGAAGGAAACATGTAATGACATACAATGTCAATACATTGGTAAGAGGTTACATCATCAAAATACATACTACTTCAATTAAGACTATAATTGTACAGTATAATGTGTATGAGTATCGAATGCACTATTATTAAATAGGCATTACATATGATAAGTATAACTGAGCCATTTTTAGAGTCTGTATAAAGACAGTTTACATACATATATAGTCATAATTTAAATAATAAATAGGTTGGTGTGGCTCAAAAATCTGTATTTTGCATTTTTAAAATCCTTAAATCAGTAGAGCAGTGAAGCTTGAGATCATCAACACAGAGAATACGCTAAGACTTTAAAAGATTTTTTTTATACTAAATTGGCGGTACTGTAAAGAAAGGTGGCTAGCAATTGCTGACCTGTTACATGTAGTCATTTACTTTATGTTCAAGAGATATTTCAAAACTTGTATAAGAGGTAAATAAGTTTAACACATCTCTTTCATCTTGTCTGTTTATCAATACCAAAAAATAATCACAGATTGTTTCTCTTGTATATTACTGAGCTTCTAAAAGACCTGTTTGAATACAAAGTAATAATGAACCTAATTAATTAGTTTCTCTTTAATTTTAGAGACCATTTTTGGTCTTTCACAAGATTCCAAAGAGTGTAATCTGAATTTATATCAATAGGATATCTCCCTATATACAAGTACATCATCGTATTTTTTATGGTTTCTGGAAGTAATATTCACAATAACATTGTAAGACCAAAACACAAGTTCGGGGTGGAGGGGGGGGGGGGGGCTACATATGTTGCATATATAAGTATAATTTTTCTAATAGCAAGTTTTATTCCAAAACTGACTAGATGTTTATAAATTATACATACATTCCTAATTTTAATGGCACGATATCTGATTATCAGCTTTGATACCTAATTTAGTACTTGCTGTCTGGGTGTGGGTCTGGGGTCCCTGGGGTTACGTGCGCTCACTAGTTCTTCACATGTGTGGTGAGGTGGCGTGTGTTGGGGGGGGGGTGGTGGAACGGTGCAGGTGAGGGGTATCAGTGGGGGGGGGCCAAATGTACAGCTGGGCGGGTCGGGGTGGGCAGGATTTAGTGAGAGGGGGCGGGGGCAATCTAATAAGCGCTCACATATGCTCATTCGGGGGGGGGGATGATACGAGAGTGATGGACGGGGAGGGAAAATGTTTAAAGCAATAGCTAGGGTGTCCGGTGTATGGGGGACCAATTCTATTCAACAGTCTATTTATTGCCCGATCCGAACCATTCTCTCTGCTCTCACTATCTCTCTATATTCCACAATCCTATTCTTACCCTCTTTGTCCTGGTCATAACTTGGGGTGTGTATGTAAAGTTATATAGTGGGCATAGGATATAGTTCTTCGGAGGTAATGAACGCTTTCATTCTTGCGTCTTTGTAAGGAAACATCCCTTTCCGGTTGTGTCCCGCTATAAGAAACAGTAGACTTTTTTGATCTAATTGAAAAAAGCTCTTAGGAATACAAATAAAAGTTGGTATTATTTTTCCCGGGTCCGCCAGAACTAGTTATTAAGGGAGAGTCTTCATAACATTATCTCTGTATCAGTGGGGGGGTAGAGTTCAAGGCTGTGTGGCTCAGATGCGGAGGCGGTCTCACGGTACAATGACTGATACTGTGTCGGGGACAAAGATGGCTAGGGCCCAGCAAATCTGTGTGTCCCAAAGAATAGGATTATTCTCAGAACCACACAAGGAGGACATACATAAAGGACTAGTAGAATAATAGACCAGCTGCGGAGTAGGGGTTGGGTGACCTTTGTTGAGTTTTCCTTTGTTAAATAAAACACAGTTAGCGGAAATAAGGGTTTAATGTTTGCCATTGTAATGTCGTTTTTGTTTGGTACTGAGCATGAACTCTTACTTTCCTCTTTGCCTAATTTACATGTACGTCTATGGTTTGTTAGATGATGATTTCCTCTCTTTTCATTGCAGAGTTCACAGAATGTGAGAAATGACTATACGGGGGTTTGGTGTTGGGAGCAATCGATCGGTGGTGTGGGCACTGAGCTGGAGTGGGAAGGTGTGCAATAGTCACGGAGGGTCGCTGTCAGTAGATTTGCGGGGGGAAGGATAAGTCGTGGGGGGGGGAGGGGGTATGGTGGATTACAGTATTCATTATTAAGAAAAGCCAAGGAACTGGAAGGGCCTGTTTAAAAATAGTGATTTTATACTTCAGAACTAAACATCCAATGCCTATTTATATAGAACTAGTTTCTGCTGAAAGAAGACTTTTTAAAACCTTTGAGTGTGGATAAACAAACAACTGTAACCGGTGTAAATCATTTAAAACGATTTTTATTTTAACGGTACTGGGGGGTGTGGTACTTGGTGTCGCGCTGCGTGCGGTTCCTTATAATAAACTTGCGTGAATGTCAAAAATAACACTAATGACTGAAACTTCAAAGCGACTCTGGGATACCTAGTGCGTGGAGGTAACCTTCGAATAGGGGGCGGGGGGGGATTCATAATCAACCTACTGTCTAGCCGATAAGTCTGGTACTATTGTAATGGAGCGCTATTTTTGGGTACGGAGCGGCCAGTTGTACGGAGAACGCTGGAAAAAAAAAAAAAGAGGAACTGATTCAAGGGACCAAATAGATTGTTTAGTGCAAGGGCATATGAAATTGCACTGATAAAGACTGTCGGAGAAAAATGTGAGACCTCTAGTAATGTGCGTGTCCTGGGTTAAATATATGGGAATGCCGCGTTTCCCATTTTTCTACTCTACGCTATAGGCTCTTGATATGTGCCAAAAATTAATAAAATTATAAAAAATATATGAATCACAGGATAGAAACAAATGTATTATACTAACACTATCGGTGCGGGGGTGCGATAAGCTTAGATAACTTAAAGTAGTAGATAAAGCGCGGGAGGGGGGGGGGGGTAAAAAAAAAAACAAAATAAATGGGGAAAAATTTAAGTAATTACTAAGAGGACACATATCAAAAAAATGCAATCCTTGTGGATATGAATTGTATGATTAATATGGCATGGCAATCTAAAAAGGTCCTTAGAGGTAGCATGAACCAAGAATGCTGTTAAATAGGAAATTAGCATCACCTGCAGAGGTAAGTAGAGATAAAAAAAAACGAGGGTCAATGCAGTTCAAACACCTGCATAATTGTGCATTAAGGATAATTCATATATATATCTTCTAGGGTCAAGAGTATATGGACCAGGGGACCCAATAGTCCTGTACTAGTTTGTCTTTCAGTAATATTCTGTATTACAAATCCTATTACATCAGATAGTTCATTACGTTGTCTATACTTATATTTATTAAGACGACAGCACTAGTGAAACAATACAAATGAAACAACACTGTACATAAAAGTATAATCTAACTGGGTCCAACTCATCATATGATGATCTTGACATAGGGGAATAGGTGTACCCAATTAAATACTGATTGTTTCATTAGTACATAGTACCAATTAATGAACATCCTTGCATATTACGAGGCCTTGAGCTAGAATAATTCAAAAACAAAAAATCACGCAAAAAATGAAGCTCAGAGCAAATACTGACCCCAGAGCAAAAAACTGCACAATGGACACCAGGATATATAGGGAAAGTTGAAAGGTGGATTAGAGCACTGCATTAGTTGGTTCCAAATGTGGCCTTTGATGAAGAAGCTTAATCAGCGCATTTTTGACACTGTCAAAACAAGTCCATTGATATCTAAATCAATTTCGTATATCACTAGCCATGAAATAGCTTATACATTTGTTTATTATATGACTCTACTAAATAAGTACTGCAGCCAATACCTATACGTTCAACATACTAGGGATGCAATTAGAGAAGAAAGGAACTATTATAAATTGATGGATAGGAACAGCAAATGCAATGAAAGATAAGAACTGTTAGAGGATATATATCAATAGGAGATTTTCTGTGAAACTATTTGGACTATCTTTTCGTATAAGAACTAAATATGATCAGAGATTTTCGATTTAGTGTCAATAAATCATATCCCAATGTCCCCTAAAACAATACTAAGTATGTAGAAAAAGCTTTTGACATCTTCTTACTTGTACAGTAGTAAATGGTCCTCCATATCTCTCTTTACATAGGTCAAGTCTTGAGGGAGGAGACTCTCCATATGTAAAGGCACTAGGCCTCTCTGGTTGTTTGTGAGTCCAAACATACCTCATTACTCTCCAGATTCGCTTGATAGGATTGTTGTGTTGAGCTAGCTCAATAACTAAGTGATGTTTGCAAACAACGAAAACACAAAACTGCAATCATAATAATAAGCACACCAGAACCAAAAATGAAAGCGAAAGTAAAATAATATGTATTTTTATGTAAAATAGCTGTAATATTTGATGCTATTAACAAAAATAAAAGCTAGTAAAGAATAATTCGTATATAAAACCCAATAAACAAAACTACTTAACTCTTGAGATGATGCAAACTGAAGTTGATCAGTACCAAATTGGATCATATTAGCTTCAAAATATACCATATCCAAAAAGAATGGAAAACTTACAACTAAACATATACCAACTAAAATAATACTATTTAGATGTACAAAATCTAGAATCACAAATGTAACAATTCCAATTAAGAAACCAACAAATATTAATATTATTCCAACCAGTAAAAACTTTATATCTCATCCATTTTTCTCCCCTAACAAACCAAGAAAGAGGATAAAAGAGAAAGTGGAAACTGATTATAGCAAATATGGACATATGAGTAATTATCAACGAAGGTTGTGGAAAGTCTCCTGATATAAAAGACTGTTAGTTGTTAGTAAGATACTTGTTGCCAGTACCACAAGAGCTCCTTAGAACTAATGCAAACGTTCTTGTAGTCTATCTCTGTTTATCTTGTAGTTTAATAAGTGAGTCGATTGGTATAGTACCACAGAAAATCAGTTTTAAAAAAATAGAGCTAGAGCTGAAAAACAAACTCATGTATACCTACTATTAGAAGGTAATTATATATATATAATATTATATATATATGCATATGATGAAAGTGAATAAAAATAACTGTAACTTTCAATCTATTACACTAATATGCTTTCAAATAACTGTTTAAAAATGACTAGAGGCTTATTTAAAACTTACTTACCATTATCACAGTTATATAAGACTAACAACAACGTTAAAAAGATTTTCGAAGTGGCCAAACTTAACTTTAGTAGATAGTGAAATTGTTTTTATTTCTACTTTTGTTTTTCAACACTAAAATTATATTGAGCAGAGCTTTTGAAAATGTTTTAGAAAAAATGATAAATTATTCCTAAAACGCTATAACGTTTTCTATAGAAATTCTTTAAAAAATAGACGGTTCTTGAAAAAATATATAAACACCTTCAACTCAGGAAGGATTTATAATTTTGGATCACGTATAGTGAGAGTATAATCTAGCAATGTTAGTAGTATTAGATAGTAAGTGATTGCATGGACTCTGTTCAAACCTGTTAGTGATCAATTGTAATGACTATATATGTAGGAACAAAGTAAAAAACCATTGAAAATGTATGATATATTAACATGAATAATAATTACATAACCAGTCAAAACTAGAAATAATTATAAATAATTATTAGAGTCAACAACTAATAATTGGGCTGAGTTATTAGGAGGAGTTATGCATGCTTAGAGGCGATGCCTACATATTGACTCAAATGTTCAACAAGTAATGTTCTCAGACAATGGAGCAAGAAGAGCTGGAATGTCAATATATGCGGAGCCTCTATTCTCATGTTATATTAACAACTCAGACTTCCTTAAATCTCCTCATGATGTAAACGACATATATTATCAACACTTCAATTTTACCAAAACGAAATCGAATTCTTCTTTGCTTCAGATTTCAACTATTCCCCAAAAACTTACAGAAGGTGCTGATATGCAACCACCTCTACAAATATATCCAGGACAGGAAATTCATTACTGTATTTAGCTAATGATGCTCTTGATAGAAATGTTTATTCTACCATAGCAATTGATATTGTTAGACATTATTCACAACCTAATATTCCTAAAAAAACAACAATTCTGGTTGTCTTTTTATGATCAAGAACAACTGATACAAGAAGGCAAAAATTGCACAACAATTAGTATGACTGTTCATGGAAATGATCAATTCAATATTATAGATGGAATGATTGTATTCTCTCTATACAATCAACCATCAATTCTAACAAAAAGTGTCAAAATACATCCATGTCCATTTGGATTTGATTTGAATAAGATAAAAGGAATCTGTGAACTTTCATCTTCATTTGATAACTTGAGAAAAACATAATCACCTTACAGTACCAATTTATTGGTAATGTGAGTAGTCAGACAATAACAAGACTTTGATATTATCTCTTGGGCAGGAACAATAGAATATGAGAATAAAATGGAGACACAGTTTGGTGTATCTTTAACTTGTCCAATTGGATATTGTAATAGCAATCACACACTACCTTACTTCTACAGTGGTAATGTTACAACAAAACAAAGCTTTAAACTTTCAGATGGTATCACTGACTATCATCCACCATTGTGTTTATATCAACGTGAAGGAACATTATGTGGTAGATGTAGTGGAGGGATTAAGTGTGGTATTTGGGTCTACAGAATGTCAGCATTGTAGCAATGCTTGGATAACATCACTAAGTATTTTATCTAGTCACTGGTCCACTTCTTATTTACTTGTTATTTGCTCTTAGACTTACATTAACAAATGGTACACTCAATGGAATTATATTCTATGCTCAGGCTGCTAATTGTGGTCTGCTTGACATATTAAGATATCGTTACTTTAAATCTTAAATTGATCGATTGTCAGGATTTTCTATATTTGTTATCCATGTTTTGAATTTTGAGACAGGCTTTCCTAGAGATGTTTTACAATGGAATGTCAAAGTTATGGAAAACTAGCCTTAATTTTGTGTTTCCACTTTATCTTCTGACAATAGTATTGTCCTGATTATCCTCAGTCATCATTTTCACCAAAGCTTTCCAATAAAACAGCTCATTCCTCAGTTCAAGTACTGGTTACTGTTGTACACCTCTCTTTCTCAAGACTACTCCTTCTATTGATCAATGTAATGACATATGCTGAAGTTTACACATCCAATGATGTACATTATGTTTGGTATTTAGATGGTACTGTCAAGTATGGAGGATACTCCCATCGTATACTAATGATAGTAACTCTGATAGTAGTTATTGGTCTACTGTTACCATATGTACTTCTACTTCTCTTTGCTAAACCACTTAGACCACTAGCATGTACCAACAAGTACTTACGACCTATTCTAGAAGCTATCATGCTCCTTATAAAGAAGGTAAACAATATTGGTTTACATTGCGTCTTCTGTTATTATGTGCTTTGTATGGAATATATGCCAAATATAGAGCTACTGATGTCTATTCTCCTTTTTTCAACAAATCTAATGTTGGTAATTTTCCTTGTCATTCAAAACATATATCAAACCATTTAGAAGCAAATTAATTATCTTCTCAATAGTGGTTTGGTGATGAATATAACACTTATTTACATCATATGTTACCATTTTTTACAAGGATACAGTAATAATGAAAATAATCTGTTTTTCTTCTGTGTTTCTGACATTTGTTTTATTGGTGATGGTCATTATATATCATGTACCTCTGGTTTTGCAGAAAGGTAAACATTGTAAAAAGATGGTTTGAATGGAAATGTGAGAAACTTCGTCTGTTTTATGTGAAAGTTTCATCACTATTTACACGTAAAACACCTAAGAGACAACCACTATTAATGGATTCCAGTGGCTCATATTATGCTTCATGCTCAGAGTTTAGAGAGCCTGTCCTAGGACACTACAGTGATTGACTAAATAAGTTTTGAGTGTGTATATTATAAAACAAGTTGCCTTTGAGTGTGTGTGTGTGTGTGTGTTATTCATATGAGTATTTGTGTACGTAGGTTTTGTTTTTTATATGCATTTCATATTATATATAAAAAAACAGCCATATTTGTTGTATGTATAAAACTTGGAAAGAAAATTACCCTTTAAAAACTAACGAGAATCTGGCTTAACTAATCGAAATTCTAAATTGACCTTGAGACAACCAAGTTGTCTAGAAGTTATTGTGAATTATTTCTAATCAAAATATGTATGTAGTGATATAGCATTATGTTGTATATCTAATGAATGCTATATTATATGCATGATGATAACATAATCATATATGGTTGAAATAACTCCAATAGTTAGTTAAAAATTATGGAATAAGATAGTGCTATATTTTATAGATTATGCTCACTTGTACATTGTTGTGTACTGAGTTAATCCATATCCCCAAAATTAACTATATATGACAAAATATGGAGTTCAGTTCTAATAGATGTATTAACTCCAACTAAATCACAGTTTCTAAAGTAAAGATTTCACAAGATTGTCTCTATCATGTTAAAAAGATAATTTTGTATTAACAAACTATATTAACATCCATTGTGTGGTATGTCTGCTTGTGTATCTAAATTCAATATCCACATTGTTACTGTAATGATAGTTCTACAACTAATGATATATACACTACAAATAGTTATGGAATGCAAAAGTCATGGGAATTACTCACTCTATAATTTGTTTCTTTACAATAGTATACCAACAAATGATATAGTGGGTAATTCACATGAATTATAGATTCCATAGTAATCCTCAATGTGAGCTACAAAATTGTTGTTTAAAATAACTGAATAATTTTTATAGTGTTGTGAAACTTGTAATAACTGTCTTTATAATATTACCATTAATTGTGTTGATCCATTGTGGGGTAGTTGCAGTAGGCTTGAAAACCACCAAAGTAGTAGTATGCTTTTTGGCTCTAATCTCTTGCACTAGTTGTTGTCCTCATTATCTTCAGTCATTTTTCCTCTATGGCTTTTTTTAACACAATAGCTTATTCCTCAGTTCAGATACCAGTTACTGCTGTACAAGTCATAAACTTATTGTTAATAATTATTGATGTGTTTACCTCAGCAAAATCTTTTATGATTCAGATGCTAGTTACAATGTTTGGTGTTGGGCTGGGTCAATAAAATATGGTGGTTAATCATAATAATCATCACAATGGGTACTTTTCATTTAAGTTTAAGAGGTGTTTTCATGAATTTGGCAATTCTTTGTGTCCAATCAGTTTCAAAACTTGCTGATATGCATGTAAACTAAACATTAAATATGAATAAAATCCAATAGGTTTGGCATTGTTTCTGACATATTTTGAGTAGTTACAGAAAAAAAATTGCTTCAAAACAGAAGTTAACTGTTGTTCTTACAAAGTTACAATAGAGGGGTGGATTTTACAAATGAATTATATCTATACTATAGCAATTTAATTGTCTAATTAAAGGAATGACTGTTTTTAAAAGGTTAAATGATAACAACACTAAGAACTTAGATGTGCTGTTAGAAAACAGTGTTCACTTTAGAGCCTCGGATGTGCTATCATACCTTGTCAGGTTCCATTTTCTTAATTTCTTCCTTCCAAACTGTAGTTCTTGATCTAATGTGATACCATTACTCCTTAGAAATAGACCGTATTGTAGACAACTAAAAATGATGTAATTGATGTTCCTCTCCAACAAACTCGTGTAGATGCCTCATACATAGAGAATAGACTCTTACAAATCTTCATTTTAAGTTAGACAAAGAGAGAGAGATTACTATATTATACAGTGTACATGTTTGATGGAAATAGGATAGTATACTCCTAAATTTATTACATTTCAAAGCATATCATATCATTTTTTTACAATGGAGATAGATATATCCCTATAGAAAATAAAATAGACAGGTTATAATTGAACTGATACTGTAGATTTAATAATGACTTGTCTTTTTGAACCAAACCTAGAAACTCAGTAAAGTAAACTAAAAGTAAAACTAAAAGTTAATGTAAAAAATAATACCTGAAGCAGTTATCCATCAGTTGGTTCATTAATACATCCAACCTTTTTACAAATTAATCCAACCTCTTATGATCCTTCCATGTAATAATCATTAATCCATACATGTATCTCTCTATTCATCCATCTAATTATTTTAAAACATACTTTGTACCACTCAAAATTATTGTGAGCATAATAGTTGAAAAAGGCTTAGGTAGAGGGCTATTATGTGATCATAATAATACTGGACTCACTGAAAGCATTTCCTATGTTAATAAAATAATAATAGATAATAACTATGTAATGAACTAACTGCATAATATTCATTGGTTACTATGTACATCAATGGTTACCATATGTGTGTTAATTTTTTTTGCTCATTCTCAATAGTCACATACAACAATATAACAAATACATTTAACATGTGGTCCAAACCAAACTTAGGACTGCCTGGCACACAAAGCATGCTAGGTAATAAAATTTTATTATAGTTTAACATTTTGAAGACTATTGTCTTTAATATAAGCACATTATCAATACAGAGGCTGGACTATAACTATACAGGATTCAAGGTGTTAAATATATGTACAGGTAATTTGGGATATATCTTTGTTAATAATTATTGTAATATTATTATTTAGTTTAAATGAACATTGGCTACTCACCTTAGTAGTTCAACTTCTTGAGATAAACATCATATCTTAAGTCCTTACTAAAGCATGAAAATGATATCCTTTAATTATTTGCTTGCTTAATGTCAATAACTATTAATTTTAAAATTAAAATGACAAAGAATTTTAAAATGAGGACCATGTGTGCAAATAATTATCATGCTGATTATGTATCATTTTTGAGAACAAGCAATGTATTGTGTATATGTAATGTATAGTTATAATGTTATTATATATGTGTATGTAAATTTTAACCTTTTACAATATCTTAGTATATAGTGAGAGACAGAGGGGTAGGATTGAAGTTTAAGTTGGAGGGGGCTGACCTTTTTAGCTGCATTATATTATTAAACATCAAAAATGAGCAAAAAAATTAATTCGTCTGTTTTTATGCCTCATCAAACACATGCATTGATTATGCATTGACACATTAATACTTTTGTTATAGCAATTACTTTTACAGAAGGTAACATGACCACACAATAATGTGGTGACTGATTGTTAATGTACACAAATTAACACAATAACAACTTCACTCAAGAGGTTATTGTGTACATAGTCTTGAGTGCAAATAAGGGGGGCTTAGCTCCCCTGATTTGAAGTTGTGGGGGTTTCAGCTCCCCTGCCCCCCCCCCCCCCCCCTCCTACCTATCCCTATGATGAGAGATATGGTCTTTATGTCTTTCATCTATTCCTTTAGACACTAAATTTGACTGAATGAGATGAGGAAGATAAAATGTATAGAAAAAGACAAATAAATTATTAATGAACAACATTCTAAAATATGAAGGAAAACATGTAATGACATACAATGTCAATACATGTGTAGAGTGTACATCATCAAAATACATATACTTTAATTAAGACTATAATTGTACAGTACAATGTGTATGAGTATTGAATGCACTATTTTAAATAGGCATTACATATGATAATATAAAAATATATCATATGCATGAAAATGCTATAAATATATTATTTTAATGGACTTAATTAAATATAGGGATCAGATTCCTTTTACAACAACGTTATAGGCATCTTGATATGTGACAAAATTAATCAAAAATTATAAAAAATTATATGAATCAACTGTATATAAACAAATTATACTCACTATCTATATGTACATAGATAATTAAAGTATACATTAAGTTATTATTTTAGTAATTATAATATGCATAAAAAAATTCAAATCCATTTGTAGATATAGAATTATTATATTATATGGGATTGCATCTAAATAAGTCATTATGCATGAAAGCCAAGAATGCTTTAAATAGAATTAGCATCATCTGCAGTTGTGTCACTGTCAATATCATCTTCACCTTCTTTGTGCATTAGTTGTCGTATTAGTATATTCTGCACTTATGCCATATTCCTGTACTAGTTGTCTTTCAGTATATTCTGTAATAATCAATCTCTCATTAACATCAGATAGTTCATTACGTTGTCTATACTTGTATTTATATGCAGCAATAGTATAAACAATAACTGAAATGAAAACAACACCTGTCTTAACAGCATAATACTCCCAACTGCATCCTAATGGTGAGCTTGCCATAGTTAGGTGTACACAATAAATACTATTGTTCATGTACCATATTCCAATTAACAATCCTTGCATAGTACGAGGACCTTGAGCTAGAATAAACTCAAAACTCACGAACTTAACCAGAAAAATACTGACACCAGCAAAAAAATGAGGAGCAGCCATTTATATAGAAAGGTAAAGTGATAACATCTGATTGTAGTTCATTTTGAAAGGTTATGTTGTGACAAATGTCAAACACAGATCATTGATAATTAAGGCATTTCTGATATCTCTAGTCATGAAATAGCTTATAAGAGTTGTTATTATTGACTCTACTAATAATACTGCTAGTCCAATCCATATACGTTTCAACATACTAGGAATGCAATTTGAGAAGAAAGGAACTATTATAAATTGATGGATAGGAACAGCAAATGCAATGAAAAGATAAGGAATGTTAGAGGATATGTCAGTAGGAGATTTTCTGTGAAACTATTTGGACTATTTTTTTCGTATAAGAACTAAATATTGATCAGAGATTTTCGATTTAGTGTCAATAAATCCATATCCAAATGTCCCTAAAACAATACTAAGTATGTAGAAAAAGCTTTTGACATCTTCTACTTGTACAGTAGTAAATGGTCCTCCCATATCTCTCTTTACATAGGTCAAGTCTTGAGGAGGAAAACTCCCCATATGTAAAGGCACTGGGTCTCTCTGGTTGTTTGTGAATCCAAGCATACCTCATTACTCTCCAGATTAGCTTGATAGGATTGTTGTGTTGAGCTGGCTCAATAACTAAGTGATGTTTGCAACAACGAAAAACACAAAACTGCAATCATAATAATAAGCACACCAGAACCAAAAATGAAAGCGAAAGTAAAATAATATGTATTTTTATGTAAAATAGCTGTAATATTTGATGCTATTAATAAAATAAAAGCAAGCAAAATATAATTCATGTATAAAAACCCAATAAAACAAAACTACTTAACTCTTGAGATGATGCAAACTGAAGTTGATCAGTACCAAATTGGATCATATTAGCTTCAAATATACCATATCCAAAAAAGAATGGAAAACTTACAACTAAACATATACCAACTACAGTAATACTATTTAGATGTACAAAATCTAGAATCACTAATGTAACAATTCCAATAAAAAAAACAGATAAATATTAATATTATTCCAACCAGTAAAACTTTATATCTCATCCATTTCTCACCTAACAAACCAAGAAGAGGATAAAAAGAGATAGTGGAAACTGATTATAGCAAATATGACATATGAGTAATTATCAACAAAAGTTATGGAAAGTCCTCCCGATGTAAGAGTAGTAGTTGTTAGTAAGATACTTGTTGCTACCACCACAAGACTCCTTTAGAACTAATACAAACGTTCTTGTAGCTCATCTCTGTTTATTTTGTAGTTTAATAAGTGAGTCGATTGGTATAGTACCACAGAAAAATCAGTTTTTTAAAAAAATAGAGCTAGAGCTGAAATACAACAAATGTATACCTACTATTAAGAAGGTAATTATATATATATATGCATATGATGAAACTGAATGGAGTAACTGTAACTTTCAATCTATTACACTAATATGCTTTCAAATAACTGTTAAAAATGACTAGAGGCTTATTTAAAACCTACTAACCATTATCACAGTTAACAAGACTAACAACAACATTAAAAAGTATTTTCAGTGTGGCCAACTTTACTTTAGTAGATAGTGAAATTGTTTTTATTTCTACTTTTGTTTTTCAACACTAAAATTATATTGAGCAGAGCTTTTGAAAATGTTTTAGAAAAAAGGATAAATTATTCTTAAAACGCTATAACGCTTTTCTATAGAAATTCTTTAAAAAATAGATGGTTCTTGAAAAATATATAACACATTCAACTCAGGAAGGATTTATAATTTTGGATCATGTATTAGTGAGAGTATAATCTAGCAATGTTAGTGTATTATTAGATAGTAATAATACAGTAATTGCATGGACTCTGTTCAAACCTGTTAATGATCAATTGTAATGACTATATATGTAGGAACAAAGTAAAATCCATTGAAAAATGTATGATATATTAACATGAATAATAATTACATAACCAGTCAAACTAGAAATAATTATAAATAATTATTAGAGTCAACAACACCCCCCGGGTGTTGTTGACCCTAATATTCATTTTTAGTATATCTTTAGTACCACTAGTCAAAGATATACTAAAAAATCTTTGAAGTTATAACGTAACATTAATTTATTCTCACTAATTACTTACATTTTATTAGTACAATGTATTGAAACTAACTGAACTTGGTAGAATGAGACACTTCTTTCATCAATTGTCTCCATTACTGTACATGGCTCCGAACTTTTAATGGTTCAAAGTGACTCATTTGATGGTTAATATGGGGAAGATTTTAAATAATCTTGTTGTTTCTAGATATTCTCTAACAACTGTGGTTATGTTTGGAGTGATCACAGTAGTGGAAGGATTAGACTCTTCCTCTGTCTATTGTAGCCTCCATTTGATAAACTGACTAGTCTTAACTTCTTCCTCAAAGTCAACTATAGCAAGTTGTATTCTGTTAATCCATCCATCGATCCTTATATTACCTGCCATGTTAATATTAATTAAGCAATATTATAATATTTGACTGGAAATGTTGTAGGATAATTAATTATAAATTGATTAACTTATAGATCTTAGCTTGCTAGATTATAAACTTTACACAAGTGTGGTTCCGTCTAATCATCTTTTTGATATATTTTTTAATATATCTTTTAAAAATGCACCATGTCAAAAAGTAATATTAGAATCATTATTGAGACATCTAGCTTGATTGATGAATAGATAGATAGCTTGATAAATGGATAGATGGATAGACAGGTGGGATAGATTGATGGATAGATCGATAAATAGATAGATAGGTAGATAAATTGATAATATGGATAGAAGGATAAATGCATGAACTGACATACAATTAAAAGTAAGTTTAAATAAACAAATTTGTAAACAGTCCATGACAGATAAAAGATAGATGTTACATAAAGAAATAAGCAAGATAATAAATTATTTGGAATTATGTACTACTAACAGATTAAAAGTATTGGGAAAAAAAGATATTTGGTCATCTGTCACCAAATGAGGTTAAAATATCTATATCAATTGTCTCTACAGATATGCATTATAATACTTTCAAAGTGACTCCATAATTAAGTTATTAAGCTTATTTAAGCACCTACTTGCTATAAAACAGAACTTTGCAATGGTAACTCATCATGCTTTTCTGACTTATAGTTTTCTACCTTTTTTTTTTCTTGACAATAAATTCTTATTCTGTGTTTCTTTTTTGGATTTTTTATTTTTTATTGTAAATAAATTAATATATATATATATATATATATATATATAATATATATATATATAAATGATATATGATATGAATTATTTTATAATGTATTAGTTATTGTTAAGTGTATTGTAATTGCAAGTTAATTATGGACACAGCATTATTCATCCTACAAGGAAACAGTAGTTGTCTTTCAGTATATTCTGAAATGATCAATCTTTCATTGACATCAGATAGTTCATTACATTGTCTATATTTGTATTTATATGCAAGCAACAGTGTAAACAATTACTGAAATGAAACCAACACATGTCTTAATACCATAATACTACCAACTGCATCCTAATGGTGAGATTGCCATAGTTAGTTGTACGCAATAACACTTTTCTTATGTACCATATTCCAATTAACAATCCTTGCATAGTATGAATACCTTGAGCTAGAATAAATTTAAAACTCATGAATTGAATTAAAAAATGCTAAAAACCGCCACAAACTAACGAAAACAGCCATTATATAGAAAGGTAATGTGATTATATCTAATTATAGTTCATTTTAAATGGTTATATATATGTTCTCCTTCTCCTCTTTGCTAAACATGTGGCATGTGGCAATGAATACACAAGACCAATATTTGAAGCTATCCATCCTCCATATAAGAATGATAAACATTACTGGTTTGTAGCTCACCCATTAACTATGTACCTACTGTACAGTATTGAAACCTTATCAACATACCCTTTACATTGGCATTGCCTTTATATTGGTCTTCTTCGTATTTAGTCAAGCTATGTTCAGACCTTATAAGATGAAAATTAATTAACCTGTTGGACTGTTGGCTCCTCTTCAATCTTTGTCTACATATACTTTACAATGCACTATTTAGAAATAACAATTTATAGTATATTAGCTATTTTCCTGTTCTTCATGACCTTTTTTTTTTTATATTGGTCTATCATTTCCTGTTAATTACAGGACAACTAAAGAGAACAGAAAGAAAAGTCAATGACATTTTTTTAAAAAAAACATATTGTCACATTTTAATCATAACTACTGCTACCATGGTAACCCAAAGATCTCACTGTTTACTATTACAAGATGCTAATGATTCCTTTTATAAAGTAACTTCAGAGAACCAATATCGGGCTCAAACTAAAGTAAAAACCAAATGTTTTTAATATTCAATCACCAGTATGTTGCACTCTGGTTTTTGTTATATATATTTTTGGTTATTGTAATTATTAATATTGTTATTTTGTTAATTGTATAATAAAATCCAATTTGGTTGTTTTATACCATGTTTTTTACTGTTTTGTGACCTTTATATTGATAACTTGTTTAGTAATAACGTACTTATATTAGCATTACTCAAGGGGGATACTGATAAACAACATATATTTGCAAATATAATATTGATGATTAGGTCAACATACCATTTCCAATATGTATATTATAAGGTTTGCTATTTATTAGCATTTATTTTGATTGAAAGTCAGTAAAAAAAATGGACAATTGAACTTGGATATAATTCCGTTTATGTTTAAAACTTAATAAGTTATTTAATTCAAATTTAGTTTAGTTCAATAATTAAAGTAATAAATAATTAATTTTTATATACTAAATGTTGAAATTCTAATCTGTGAAAGCAAGTGTAATTATTATTGTAGTACAAGCAATAAGATAATGTTAACAGATAGTAAGGACCAATTAAGAATTGTTCAGATATAGTGTCCTGTATGTTTATATCAATGTAGAGGTATGCTGTGTAGTAGTTTGTGATGAATAAAGTGTAGTATTTGGTTCTAAGTAATGTAAGTAATAAGTGGTGTGGACGGTTTTCCTTTTATGCCAGCACCTGATTCCCTCATCATTTAGCTGTTTTATGCTCTCAAACTCACATTAACCAATGATACACTTAATGGAAACTTTTCTGTACACAGGCTATTGCAAATTGTGGAGAAATAGTTTTTTTTTGTTGTAGTTATTTACAGGAAATCATTTAGCAAAGATCTCCAAATTAACTTTTTTATCATTTTATTAATGAATGAAGGACTTGGCTTTCCTCTGAGACTTTTACAATAGGATGACAGAGTTATGGAAAAATGGTTTTCAAATTTACTATTTCCACTCTATCACTTGACAATAGTGTTGTCCTCATTATACTCAGAAATTATTGTATCAGACCATTCCAATATAATCGCCCACTTTTCAATCCAAGTACATATTGCTATCATATATGTCTCCTTTTCAAAATCAGTACTAGATGTTATTTAATGTCTTTACATCAGCTGAAACTTACTGTGCAAAACACAGCTTAGTAATAATACAAAGTTTTGGTATTGGGACAGGTCAGTAATATATAGTGTTGGTTCACGTCTCATTTAAATGATCATCACATTACTATAATTTTTTTATCCCTCTCTTACAACCCTTTGTTCTTTACTCATCTTTCCTGGACCAATAACAGTGTACAAAAAAGAGAATAAATAGGTCTGACCTCTACAAGAAGAAAAGGAGTGCTGGTTTTTAGCTCGATTTTTTTGCTAGTGAGTACATGTATTGTGTTTTATACATGCTACAAAGCAGTAAATCACTTTTATAAACATATGTGATATCAGCACAATAATGGACATTATTCTTACTTTTGCAAGTTTATACTTAAAACTATTCAAGAACAGACTAGTGAGTATACTGGATTGCTAATGATGTTTAACATGATCTTTATGTATACCACAAGATGGATTTTTCTTGTTAACTCATCAAGATTGCAAATAATTGAAATAATATTCCATATCAGTCAGCATTACAATTTTGTCTTTTTTTTTTTTTTTTGTATTCTTACCATTTTCTTTGGGTTAAAAGAAAAAGTTCCCCTTAATAAAACATTCTTTAATTCAGTTACTATATAGAGAAAAGGCCAGTTGTTGATGAACAATAATGTTCACTCATTCTTTGTATGGTTTTAGTCAAAAATTATAGAGTCATTCATAATTCCCAGGACAGGATATTTTATTACTGTATTTCAGCTAATCACTCTATGTGTAGTCTGTGGCTATATTCTCTCTATACAAATCAACCATCAATTCTAACAAAAAGTGTCCAAATACATCCATGTCCATTGGGATTTGATTTGAATAAGATAAAAGGAATCTGTGAACTTTCATCTTCATTTGATAACTTGAGAAAACATTGCTATATACCCAATTGGACAAGTTAAAGATAAAGTCCTTAAAGTCCCAATGATTGGTAATGTGAGTAGTCAGACAATAACAAGACCTGGTGACATTTATTCTCTTGGGCATGAACAATAGAATATGAGAACAAAACAGAGACACAGTTTGGTGAAATTGGTGTATCTTTTAACTTGTCCAATGGATATAGCAATCACACACTACCTTACTTCTACCTGGTGACTTATCATTTAATAAAAGTTTTTAAACTTTTCAGATGGTATCACTGACTATCATCCACCATTGTGTTTATGTCAACGTGAAGGGAACATTATGTAGTAGATGTAGTGAGGGATTAAGTGTGGTATTTGGCTCTACAGAATGTCAGCATTGTAGTAATACTTTGGATAACATGGGTAAAATTTTTGGTTTTTTAATTAGGGCCCACTTCTTATTTACTTGTTATTGCTCTTAGACTTACATTAACAAACTGGTACACTCAATGGAATTATATTCTATGCTCAGGCTGCTAATTGTGGTCTGCTTGACATATTAAGATATTGTTACTTTAAATCTTCAATTGATCGATTGTCAGGATTTGCTATATTTATTATCCATGTTTTGAGTCTTGAGACAGGCTTTCCTAGATGTTTTTTACAATGGAATGTCAAAGTTATGTAAAAGTTTTACATAACAAAATTAAGGCTAGTTTTAACAGTAAAAACTAGCCTTAATTTTGTGTTTCCACTTTATCTTCTGACAATAGTCATTGTCTTGATTATCCTCAGTCAGTTTTCACCAAAGCTTTCCAATAAAACAGCTCATTCCTCAGTTCAAGTACTGGGTTACTGTTGTACACCTCTTTCACAAGGACTACTCCTTCAATCAATTGATCAATGTAATGACTTATGCTGAAGTTTACACATCCAATGATGTACATTATGTTTGGTATTTAGATGGCACTGTCAAATATCTAGGATATTCCCATCGTATACTAATGATAGTAACTCTGATAGTAGTTCTTGGTCTACTGTTACAATATGTACTTCTACTTCTCTTTGCTAAACCACTTAGACCACTAGCATGTACCAACAAGTACTTACGACCTATTCTAGAAGCTATCCATGCTCCTTATAAAGAAGGTAAACAATATTGGTTTACAATGCGTCTTCTGTTACTATGTTCTTTGTATGGGATATATGCCAATTATAGAGCTACTGATGTTTATATTCTCTCTTTTTTGCAACAAATCTAATGTTGGGTAATTTTCCTTGTCATTCAAACATATATCAAAACCATTTAGAAGCAAATTTAATTATCTTCTCAATAGTGGTTTGGTGATGAATATAACACTTATTTACATCATATTGTTATCATTTTTTTTACCAAGGATACAGTAATAATGAAAATAATCTGTTTTTCTTCTGTGTTTTTTGACATTTGTTTTATTGGTGATGGTCATTATATATCACTGTACTCTGGGTTTGCGGAAAGGTAAACATTGTAGAAAGATGGTTTGAATGGAATGTGAGAAACTTCGTCTGTTTTTATGTGAAAGTTTCATCATTATTTACAACGTAAAACAACTAAGAGACAACCACTATTAACGGATTCCAGTGGCTCATATTATGCTTCATGCTCAGAGTTTAGAGAGCCTGTCCTAGACACATACACTGATTGACTAAATAGTTTGAGTGTGTATATTATAAACAAGTTGCCTTTGAGTGTGTGGGAGTGTGTGTGTGTGTGTATTTATATGAGTATTGTGTACGTATGTTTTGTTTTTTATATGCATCATATTTATATATAACAAACAGCCATATTTGTTGTATATATAAAACTTGGAAAGAAAATTACCCTTTAAAACTAACGAGAATCTGGCTTAACTAATTGAAATTATTAAATTGACTTTGAGACCAACAAGTTGTCTAGAAGTTATTGTTAATTATTTCTAATCAAAAATGTATGTAGTAATAATCACACAATGGTACTTTTCATTTAAGTTATCTTAATTGTTTAGCAATGAGTGGTTTCATGAATTTTGTGATTCTATGTGTCTATAATCAGTTTCAAAAACTTGCTGGATTATGCATGTTACAACTATACATGTAAATATAATAAATCAATCTACATAGTTTGTGGCATTGTTCTGACATATTTTGAATAGTATAGAATAACAATTGCAAAAATTGCTTTTGCTGAAAAAGGAGTAGTAATTGTTGTCCTTACAAAGGGTGTTACAATACAGGGGTGGATTTTAGCAAATAATAAATTATATCTATACTAGCAATTTGATTGTCCATTTGTAATTAAAGGAATGACTGTTTTAAAAGGTTAAATGATAACAACCCTAAGTTTTAATTTTGTCCACCCAAACTTAGATGTGCTGTTAGAAAATAGTGTACACTTTAAAGCCTCAGATGTGCTATCCATACCTTGTTCAAGTTCCATTCTCTTAATCTCTTCTTCTTCCAACTGTAGTTCTTGATCTAATGTGATACAAATACTCTTTAAAAATAGACCGTATTGTAGACAAACTAAAAATGATGTAATTGATGTTCCTCTCCCCACAAACTCATGTAGATGCCTCATACATAGAGAATAAGACTCCTTACAAATCTTCATTGTAAGTTAGACAGAGAGAGATTACTATATTATACAGTTGTACATGTTTGATAGAAATAGGATAGTTTATATACATGTACTTCTGTCAATTAACAACATGGTCCATATACATTATTTCATTGTCTAAATATCATCAATTTACGACTAAATCTTGTAATATTTTTACTCCTAAATTTATTACATTTCAAAGCATATCATATCATTTTTTACAATGGAGATAGATATATCCCTATAGAAAATAAAATAGACAGGTTATATTAAAAACTGATACTGTACACACATGCAATATATATATACTGGTGTATAGAATGTACATTTTTATAATGACTTGTCTTTTTTGAACCAAACCTAGAAACTCAGTACAGTAAACCTAAAAGTAGATGTAAAAATAATACCTGAAGCAGTTATCATCAGTTGTTCATTTAATACATCCAAACCTTTTTACAAATAATATCCAACCTCTTATGATCATTCCATCTAATAATCATTAATCCATACATGTATCTCTCTATTCATCAATCAAACATAAACATACTTTGTACCACTCAAAATTATTGTGAGGCATAATAGTTGAAAAAGGCTTAGGTAAGTGGAGGGCTATTATGTGAGCATAATAATAGCTGGGACTGAAAGCATTTGAAAGCATTTCCTATGTGCATAAAATAATAATATATATAATATGAATAACTGATAATATTAATTGGCATGTACATAGTGGTTACCATATGTTGTGGTTAATTTTTTGCTCACTCAATAGTCACTACAACAATATCATTGTGGTTCCAAACCAAATCCGGACTATACACAAGCATGTAGGTAATAAATTTTATTATGTTAACATTTTGAAGACGGCGTCTTTAATATAAGCACATTATCAATACAGAGGCTGGAAATAACTATACAGGATTCAAGGTGGTAAAATATTATAGGTAATTTGGGATATATCATGTTTTGTATTGTAATCATTATTATGTAGTTTAAATGAACCATTTGGCTAACTTAGTACTGCACTTCTGAGCACCATAAAGCATGAAAATGATATCTTTAATTATTTGCTTGCTTAATGTTAACTTTAAGTTAACATTAAAATGACAAAGATTTTTAAATGAGGACCGTGTGTCAAAAATTTCATGCTATATGCATCCATTATCAATACAGTAGTGTGTATACGTAATTAACTTAAAGGATCAAGTGTATTAAATTTTAAGCCTTTTAAAAATAGTGTATCGTTAGGTTGAGAGGTAATTGGGTTTAAGTTTGATACATTGTTAATATATATTATTAAAACATCAAAAATCAAAAAAATTTACGCTTCAATCAAACAAATGCATATAAAATGGCTACTCTCACCTTAGTAGTGAAAATTTAAACTTCGTGAGCAATTAAAACCTAACATGACCCAGACTAAGTCCTGATTGTTAAACACAAATTAAAACAATGATATCCTTTAATTATTTGCTTGCTTAATGTCAATAACTTAATTAATTTTAAAATTAAAATGACTAATTACCTTGTATGGTGAGGAGAAGAATTTTAAAATGTGATGGACTGAAGCAAATGTGTAAGAAAGGAACAAATAAATTAATGAACAACATTCTAAAAATATGAAAGGCATGATTATGTAATCATGTTGAGGTCAAGCAATGTATTGTGTATATGGTAATGTATAGTATAATGTTAATATATATGTGTATGTAAATTTTAACCTTTTACAATATCTTAGTATATAGTGAGAGACAGAGGGTAGGAATGAAGTTTAGGTTGGAGGGGGCTGACCTTTTTAGCTGCATTATACTATTAAACATCCAAAAATGAGCAAAAAAATTAATTCGTCTGTTTTTATGCCTCACCAAACACATGTATTGATTATGCATTGACAAATTAATACTTTTGTATAGCAATTACTTTTACAGAAGGTAACCTGACCAGACAATAATGTGGTGACTGATTGTTAATGTACACAAATTAACACAATAACAACTTCAGTCAAGAGGTTATTGTGTACATAGTCTTGAGTGCAATATTTAGTTCTTTTTTTGTAAAAGAACTAAATATTGATCAGAGATTTTTTGATTTAGTGTCAAGAAATCCATATCCAAATGTCCCTAAAACAATACTAAGTATGTATAAAAAGCTTTTGACATCTTCTACTTGTACAGTAGTAAATGGTCCTCCATATCTCTCTTTACATAGATCAAGCCTTGAGGGAGGAGACTCTCCATATGTAAAGGCAATACGTCTTACTGGTTCTTTGTGAATCCAAGCATACCTCATTACTCTCCAGATTAGTTGATAGGATTGTTGTGTTGAGCTGGCTCAATAACTAAGTGATGTTTGCAACAACAAAAACACAAAACTGCAATCATAAAAATAAGCACACCAGAACCAAAAATGAAAGCGAAAGTAAAATAATATATGTCTTTTTATGTAAAATAGCTGTAATATTTGATGCTATTAATAAAATAAAGCAAGCAAAAAAATAATTCATGTATAAGACCCAATAAACAAAACTACTTAACTCTTGAGATGATGCAAAATGAAGTTGATCAGTACCAAATTGGATCATATTAGCTTCAAATATACCATATCCATAAAAGAATGGAAAACTTACAACTAAACATATACCAACTACAGCAATTCTATTTAGTTTACAAAATATAGAATCACAAATGTAACAATTCCAATTAAGAAACCAACAAGTATTAATATTATTCCAACCTGTAAAACTTTATATCTCATCCATTTCTCACCTAACAAAACCAAGAAGAGGATAAAAGAGAAAGTGGAAACTGATTCTAGCAAAATGTGACATATGAGTAATTATCAAAAAAAAGTTGTGGAAAGTCCTCCTGATATAAGAGTAATAGTTGATAGTAAGATACTTGTTGCTACCACCACAAGAGCTCCTTTAGAAGTAATGTAAATGTTCTTGTAGCTCATCTCTGTTTATCTTGTAGTTTAATAAGTGAGTCGATTGGTATAGTACACAGAAAAAAATCAGTTTTTAAAAAAATAGAGCTAGAGTTGAAAAAACAACTCATGTATTCCTACTATTAAGAAGGTAATTATATATATATATATATATGGATACGATCAACTGAATGGAATAACTGTAACTTTCAATCTATTACACTAATATGCTTTCAAATAACTGTTAAAATGACTAGAGGCTTATTTAAAACCTACTTACCATTAGCACAGTTAACAAGACTAACAACAACGTTTAAAAGTATTTTCGAAGTGGCCAACTTAACTTTGTAGATTGTGAAATTGTTTTTATTCCTACTTTTTTCTTCAACACTAAAATTATATTGAGCAGAGCTTTTTGAAAATGTTTTAGAAAAATGATAAATTATTCTTAAAACACTATAAACGTTTTTCTATAGAAATTCTTTTAAAATATATGGTTCTTGAATAAATATATAAACACATTCACTCAGGAAGGATTTATAGTTTTGGATCATGTATTAGTGAGAGTATAATCTAAAAATGTTAGTGCTATTATTAGATAGTCCATAATACAGTAATTGCATGGACTCTGTTCAAACACTGTTAATGATCAATTGCAATGACTATATATGTAGGAACAAAGTTAAAATCCCATTGAAAAATGTATGATATATTAACATGAATAATAATTACATAACCAGTTCAAACTAGAAATAATTATAAATAATTATTAGAGTCAACAACACCCCCGGGTGTTGTTGACTCTAATATTCATTTTTAGTATATCTTTAGTACCAACTGCCAGTCAGAGATATACTAAAAAATCTTTGAAGTTATAACTGTAAACTTAAATTTATTCCCACTAATTACTTACATTTTATTAGTACAATGTATTGAAACTAACTCAACTTGGTAAAATGAGAAACTTCCTTCATCAATTGTCTCCATACTGTACATGGCTCCAAACTTTTAATGGCTCAAAGTGACTCATTTGATGGGTTACTAATTAATCCTGTTGTTTCTTCTCTAACAACTGTGTGGTTATGTTTGGAGTGATCACAGTAGTGGAAGGATTAGACTCTTCCTCTGTCTATTGTGGCTTCCATTTGATAAACTGACTAGTCTTAACTTCTTCCACAATGTCAACTATAGCAAGTTGTATTCTGTTAATCCATCCATCGATCGTTATATTGTTATATCTACCTGCCATGTTAATACTAATTAAGCAATGTTATAATTTTGACAGGAAATGTTGTAGGATAACTTAATTATAAATTGATTAACTTATAGATCTTAGCTTGCTAGCTTATAACTTTACACAAGTGTGGTTCCGTCTAATCATCTTTTGATATATTTTTAATATATCTTTTAAAAATGCACCATGTCAAAAGGTAATATTAGATTCATTATTGAGACATCTAGCTTGATGATGAATAGATAGATAGCTTGATAGATAGATGGATGGATAGACAGATGGATAGATTGATGGATAGATTGATCAATAGATAGATAGGTAGATAGATTGATAGTATTGATAGAAGGATGAATGCATTAACAGAGATACAATTAACAGTAAGTTAAATAAACAAAATTAATTTGTAAAACAGTCCATGACAGATAAATTAAAAGATAGATATTAGATAAAGAAATAAGCATGATAATAAATTATTTGGAATGATGTATAACAGATTAAAGTATTTGCAAAAAAAAGAAGATATTTGGTCATCTGTCACCAATGAGGTTAAAATATCTATATCAATTGTCTCTACAGATATGCATTATGAATGCTTTCAAAGTGACTCCATAATTAAGTTATTAAGCTTATTTAGAAGCACCTACTTGCTATACACAGAACTTTGCAATGGTAACTCATCATGCTTTTCTGACTTATAATTTTCTACCTTTTTTCTTTTTCTTGACAATAAATTCCTATTCTGTGTTTCTTCTTTGGATGTTTTATTAATTGTATAAATATATATATAATATATATATATATATATATATATATATATATATTATATAAATGATATTGATAATGTATTATTATAATTATTAGTATTGTAATTTGCCAATTAATAATGGACACTGCATTATTCTTCTATAAGGAAACAGTAGTTGTCTTTCAGTATATTCTGTAATGATCAATCTCTCATTAGCATCAGATAGTTCATTACGTTGTCTGTATTTGTATTTATATGCAGCAATAGTGTAAACAATTACTGAAATGAAAACAACACGTGTCTTAATAGCATAATACTACCAACATCGTAATCATGAGATTGCCATAGTTAGTTGTACACAATAATACTTTTTCTTATGGTACCATATTCCAATAACAATCCTTGTATAGTATGAGGACCTTGAGCTAGAATAAATTTAAAACTCATGATTGAATTAGAAAATGCTAAAAATAGCCACAAACTAACGAACAGCCATTATAAAGAAAGGTAATGTGATTATATCTGATTGTAGTTCATTTTAAATGGTTATATGATATGTTCTGGTAGCAGTAGTTATGATTGTAATATGACAAATATTGATGGATTTTTGTACAAATTTCATTGACTTTTCTTTCATCGTTTACTATTACAAGATGCTAATGATTCCTTCTATAACTCATGTGATAACTTTAGGGAACCAATGTTGGGCTCAAACTAAAGCAAACAAAAATGTTTGTAATATTCAATCACCAGTGCTTTGCACTCTGCTTCTTTATATTTTATTGTAATTATTCATATTGTTGTATATTAATTATATAATAAAATCCAATTTAGTTGTCTTGCCACATGTCTTACTGTTGTTGACCTTCACTTTGATAATTTGTTTTATTAATAAGATATTATATTAGCATCATCAAGGGATGCTGATAACTACATAAAATTGTTAATATAATATTATAGCTGAGCAGGTCACTATACATTATCCAACTATGTATATCATATGCTATTTATTAAATTTATTTTTGATTAAGACTCAATAAGGAAGTATGGACTATCCAATTGGGACATAATGTATGCTCATGCTTGAAACTTTCTAACTTATTTGTTCAAAATTTAGTTTCAGTTTCAATAATTAAAGTAATTAATAGTAAAAATTTTTATATACTTAAAGTTATATAGAATTCTAGTCTGTGAAAGCAAGTGTAATAAGTTTTATAGTACTAGCAATAAAATAATGTTAAGAAATAGTACTGACATGAAAAATTGTTTAGATAATAGTAGTCCCTATATGCTAATATCAATGTAGAGGTATGCTATGTAGTAGGTGTGGTGAATAAAGTGGAGTACTTTGTTCTACACAGTGTAAGCAATGTAGTAATTGGTGGTGTGGTGGACTTACCTTTATGCAGCACTAGTCCCCTTCTTCATTTAGATGTTTTATGCTCTCAACTCACATTAACAAATGATACACTTAAGTTAAATACACAGGTTATTGCAAATTGTGGAGGAATAACATTTGTTGCAGTTATTTAAAGGAAATGATTTAGCAGCTTCTCTCTGTGCTTTTACAAAGGATGGAAGAGTTATACCTATATTAATCATATTAATTTTATAAGTCTCGTAATTGACTATTTTACACATCAATCATGCATTGATAACTTGTACTCGTTAGAAGACAATTATTGTCTTTATTCTCACTTTCAAAAGACTATCTGATGCATTGATTTAGTATCTTGATTGATGCATATGTACACCTCTTTTATTGTACCCTGCTGTTCATTTCCTATGTGAAGCTTGTATATCTGATCTGTTTATCTTTTACACGTATTTCTGAATAGATGATGCATCGTGTGTACATTCACTGAACATATAGCTTTATATATAGTAACACTTAATAACAGATACATTGGCATAAATATGTCACATTTCTTTAAATGAATACACATCATTAATTATTTTTATAATACTATAGGATCTTTTTTGTTGTACTGGTCTATTATTTGGTGTTGATTACTGGACAACTAAAGAGATAGAAGAAAAGTTGATGACATTTGTACAAAAATTCTATCAACGTTTGTCCCACCCCATTGTAATCAAATTACACAATTGGTAACCAAAGATCTCATCATTTACCATTACAAGATGCTAATGATCCTAATATGATAATTGCGGGGAAAACAATATGAGCTTAAACTAAAACATCAAAATGTTTTTAAATATTCAATCACCAGTGCCCTGCCACTCTGCTTCTTTATATGTATTTTGTTGTTATTGTAATTATTAATACTGGGCTGGTGTTAATTATAACTAAATTAAAATCCATTTGGTTTGTCTGATATATGTTTATTGCTGTTGACCTTAATTTTGATAAGTTGTTCAGTAAGAACATAGGTAAATTAGCATCATTATAGTCATTACCCATATACATTATCCAATTAAGCCTAAATCATTTGCTATTACATAACAAATTTGAAGTTTGAATGAGATTCAATAAAGAAGCATGGACTATTCAATTTTGACATAATCACCATTTTATACTAGAAACTTTTAAACTTATTTATTTAAACTTAGTTTCAGTTCAGTAATTAAAGTAATAAATAGTATTTAATGTGACACAATTTTTAAATGTTTAATTTTTTATGTAAGTGATGAGATGTAGCTGTTTTTAAATTAAAATTAAATGTCATTGTAAAGTTGAGATGTGAGGACCTAATTCTTTAAAAATCTATTGTAGTATTTTGTTTGAGTAGGTCACTATCTTATATTATTGTCGGAATTATATCCATATTTTTTTATTCATCAACAATTCATTTTTAAATGGGATCCAGGAAGGAAACATGGACAATTCAATAGATTTTAGCAGGTATTGACTGGAAATGATTTAGAAATATCACCCAAATTAACTTTTTCATCGTATTATCATTAACATAGGGACCTTACACACAATCTACAATGTTTGGTAAAATGGGATGCTCAATAAATATGGTTTGGTTTAGAAAGCACTAACAATATATAATTATAGAGGCAGACAGGCAAACTACTAGAACCGATCACACAGCGTTAAGCCTACATTGTCATGTTACAGATATTCTTTTATATTTTGTCAAATTTTTTTTTTTTTTTTTTCTTCTCTTTCTTAATGCCATGTAGTGAAAAAATAATAATCATATCTTTCTAGTTAAGTTCATTCTCTGAATTACAGCCAGTACATGTGTAAACCCAACATTGTCCTCTCAAATAATTTGTGTTCTTGTTGAACAGTTCCGTCAAAACTTCACCCTTTCCTCTGGTGAAAGAAATCTTCAAGTGGCAGCTCAAGCAAAGAGGCATAATTGAAATATGCAGTGATTCTTGCACACACTTGACAAATACAACATGTGACACACTGCAGATATTTCACAGCCCAAGACGAGGTCTAATTTTCTTCAACTCTTAAGTCTTAAACATTTGGTGATTAAGAATTGTGGTACATATCTTAATACAATACAAGATTCTACAATCACTGACTACCTTAATAGTTCACTCTCTGTATTTTTTATTAAAACACAAAAAGACACTCAATAGCAAAGCTAATAGATCTAGGACTGATTATGAAATGAAAAAGAGCCAGCTGGTCAAAGATTTTCAATTTAGTGTCAATAAGTCCATATCCAAATGTCCCTAAAACAATACTAAGTATGTATAAAAAGCGTTTGGCATCTCTACTTGTTCTTCGTAGTAAATGGTCCCTCCATATCCCTCTCTTTACATGAGTCAAGTCTTGTAATAATAATAATTTGAATCCAACAATATTAATATTATTCCAACCAGTGAAAACCTTATATTCATAATCCATTCTCTCACCAACAACCAAGAAGAGGATAAAATAGAAAGTGAAGACTGACTGCAGCAAATATGACATATGGAAAAGTGTAATTGATTAGATTGTGTATGTATCTTATGGTTATTCATATTGTGTGGTTTATTCTAATGTGTGAGCATGCTCAGTTTGATTACATTTGTGTTTTTGTAAGAAAGAAGAGAGGTCGTTGTTGCTTTGTAAAAAGAGTTGTTTGAGTTACGAGTTAGTGATCAATGAATTTATGAAAAGAATTGATATTATAATAGTAGTTGAGAGGAGGATACTTGTTCCAAATTCCTCAAAGTCCTTTAGAACTAATGCAAATGTTCTGGTAATTCATCTCTATTTATCTTGTAGTTTGATAAATGATGTATAACTGGTATAGTACCACAGAAGGATCAATTTTTACAAAAGCAAAAACTGCTCTTTCATCTACTATTATTCAGAGTAGTGGTACATAATAATAACTACATATATATATGATGAACCTGAATGAATGGACGGTCATTTCAATCAACACTAAAATGCTTTCAAATAAACTGTTAAAAATAACTTAGAGGTTTATTCAAAAACATACTTGCCATTATCACAGGTAGTTAGACTAACAACAATGTTAAAAAATATTTTGAAGTGGAGAACTTGGAAAATGATAGTTCTTTTTTTTTACTTTTAAAGTAAGTCTATATACTTTCGTTAATTCTTAAAGAAAAATGATAAATTATTTTAGAATGTTACACAGCTTTTCTATAATTGGAAATTCTTCAAAAAAATCCATTCAGTTATTGTCATTTTCTATTAATATCATTAGCTGTGAAATGGATTATGCTTTCATCATTCATGATCCAAATTACCAAATTATTAAGTAGAAATAACTATAATAACGTTAAAAAGTATTTTCGAAGTGGCCAACTTAACTTTGTAGATTGTGAAATTGTTTTTATTCTACTTTTTTCTTCAACACTAAAATTATATGAGCAGAGCTTTTTGAAAATGTTTTAGAAAAAATGATAAATTATTCTTAAAACACTATAACGTTTTCTATAGAAATTCTTTAAAAATATATGGTTCTTGAATAAAAAAATATATAACACATTCACTCAGGAAGGATTTATAGTTTTGGATCATGTATTAGTGAGAGTATAATCTAAAAATGTTAGTGCTATTATTAGATAGTAATAATACAGTAATTGCATGGACTCTGTTTCAAACCTGTTAATGATCAATTGCAATGACTATATTGTAGGGAACAAAGTAAAATCCATTGAAAAATGTATGATATATTAACATGAATTAATAATTACATAACCAGTCAAACTAGAAATAATTATAAATATTATTAGAGTCAACAACACCCCCGGGGTGTTGTTGACTCTAATATTCATTTTTAGTATATCTTTAGTACCACTAGTCAAAGATATACTAAAAAATCTTTGAAGTTATAACTGTAACTTTAATTTATTCTCACTAATTACTTACATTTATTAGTACAATGTATTGAAACTAACTCAATTGGTAAAATGAGAAACTTCCTTCATCAATTGTCTCCATTACTGTACATGGCTCCAAACTTTTAAATGGCTCAAAGTGACTCATTTGATGGGTTACTAATTAATCCTGTGTTTCTTTTCTCTAACAACTGTGGTTATGTTTGGAGTGATCACAGTAGTGGAAGATTAGACTCTTCCTCTGTCTATTGTGGCTTCCATTTGATAACTGACTAGTCTTAACTCTTCCACATGTCAACTATAGCAAGTTGTATTCTGTTTAATCCATCCATCGATCGTTATATGTTATATCTACCGGCCATGTTAATACTAATTAAGCAATGTTATATATTTGACAGGAAATGTTGTAGGATAATTAATTATAAATTGATTAACTTATAGATTTAGCTTGCTAGCTTATTAACTTTACACAAGGGTGGTTGCCGTCTAATCATCTTTTGATAATTTTAATATATCTTTTAAAAATGCACCATGTCAAAAGGTAATATCTAGATTCATTATTGAGAATCTAGCTTGATTGATGAATAGATAGATAGCTTGATAGATAGATGGATGGATAGACAGATGGATAGATGATGGATAGATTGATCAATAGATAGATAGGTAGATAGATTGATAGTATTGATAGAAGGATGAATGCATTAAAAACAGAGATACAATTAACAGTAAGTTAAATAAACAAAATTAATTTGTAAACAGTCCATGACAGATAAATTAAAAGATATAGATATTAGATAAAGAAATAAGCATGATAATAAATTATTTGGAATGATGTACTAACAGATGAAAGTATTTGAAAAAAGAAGATATTTGGTCGTCTGTCACTAATGAAGTTTAAATATCTATATCAATTTGTCTCTACAGATAAGCATTATAATACTTGGCAAAGTGACTCCAATTAAGTTATAAGCTTATTTAAGCACCTACTTGCTATACACAGAACTTTGCATGGTAACTCATGCCCTATGCGTTTCTGACTTATAATTTCTAACCTTTTTTCGTTCTTCTTGAAATAAATTCCTATTCTGGTTTCTTCTTTGGATTTTTATCTAATGGTATAAATATAGATAAATTATATATATATATATATATATATATATATATATATATTATATAAATGATATTGATAATGTATTATTATAATTATTAGTTATGTAATTTGCAAATATAACGGACACTGCATTATTCTTCCTCTTAAGGAAACAAGTAGTTGTCTTTCGTATATTCTGTAACCATGATAACTCTTTCATTAACCTCAGATAGTTCTTATGTTGTTTATATTTGTATTTATATGAAGCAATAGTGTAAAAAATACTATAATGGAAACAACAACCTGTCTTAATAGCCATTTTTAATAAAATACTATACAACTCATCCTAATGGTGAGCTTGCCATAGTTAGTTGTACGCAAAAAAACTTTTTATGTACCTATTCCAATAACAACCTGCATAGTATGCGGACCTTGAGCTAGAATAAATTTTAAACTCATGAATTGAAATAAAAAAAATGCTAAACCAGCCACAAACTAACGAACAGCCAGTATATAGAAAGGTAATGTGATTATATCTGATTATAGTTCATTTTAAATGGTTATATATAGGTTCTCTTGCGCCTGCGAAAATGGGAGTGTGTGGACGGTAGTGAGCGAGAAGCGGAGTTCGCAGCATTGTTTTACTTTCAGCTATAAATCTTGGACTTGAGATTTCCTCTGTGTTTTACAATCGGAATTACTGAGTTATGGAAAGCTGGTCTCAGTTTACTCTTTTCACTATCGATCTCCTGACAATAGTTGTTGTTCTCATTATTCTCTAGTCATTTTTGTAAGGCTTTCTAACAAAATAGCTCATTCCTCAGTTCAGTCCTAGTACTGTTGTACATCTCTCTTTTGGAAGACCATTAGGTTCAATTATAATACCTTTACACCGCGCTAAAGTTCTTTACTTCAGAAACAGATCTATCATGTATGGTATTGGGATGGTCTGTGTGAAATATGGTAGTAAAAGGACATATTACTCTCATAATAATTACATCATTGTTGTCTTCCTTCTCCTCGTTACCCTATGTTTCCTTCTCCTCTTCAAAACCTCTCAGGACATTGGACATGTGCCAATGAATACACAAGACCAATACTTGAAGCAATTCATGCTCCTTATAAAAACAATAAGGAGTACTGGTTTGTAGCTCGTCTCTTACTTCTCATTGTGATGTACATATTGTACAGTATTGGACCTTATGCTCAAGTTATCTTTATAGCTATTGCCTCAATATTGTTCTTATTCATAATTGGCCAAGCTATCCTTAGACCATATAAGAGTAATGTTATTAACCTGTTAGAATGTTGGATTCTTTTTAACTTTGTAATTGTATATATCACAACATGGTATGAGAGATATGGAAGAATAGTGTTCAATATTGCTATACTCTTTCTTTTATGACTCTGTTTATGGTACTGGTCTATCATATCCTGTTCATTACAGGACAACTAAAGAAAGTACAAAGAAAAGTAAATGAGATTTTGCACAATAATCAGTCAGTATTTGTCACACCAACAATCATAACTTAAACAATTATGGTAACCGTATGTCTCATCGTTTACCATTGCAAGATGCTAATGATTTTTTTTAAACTCATGTCATAACTTCAGAGACCCAAATGGTGGGTCATCTTAATAAGTAGCTTTGCTTTTATTGTGTGCAATGTAGTTCGAATGTCTGTTCTTTAAAAATACAATATTTGATACTGTACTTTTGTTTTTGCATATAATACTTGCTATTTGTAAAGCACAATTATCAGTATTGTATTATGAGTGGCCTTAGTTTATTATATGATATTGAGTATTATCCACATCAGTTATTTTTCAAATGATATTGAAATTTGAGGAGGTATTTTTTAGTCAATTCAAGAACCAAGCATATCTTAAAAGTAATTAAGTAAAATATACAATGTACAATGCAATAAATTAACCTAAAAAAATTCATATGTTGCAATTACCACCAGTCCAGTAATAACTTTACTATTGTTATGTAGATTAGATGGAGGAATGCTTATTAGATAATAACGAATGAATTGATAAAAAGCTATTTATTGCATAACATAAATAAGAAAGTACTAAAAAGAAAAGCAAATAACATTTATACAAGTATCAGTTGGTTTATACTATGAAAAAAACTAATTATAGCAATCATGCTAACTAAATGAACCTGTTTTCTCGTATTACAAGTTACTAATGATTTCTTTTATGACAAAGAATATGCTATATTAAATACTAATTTTTATGTCTTAATGTCTCAATTCATGCTGACCAATGTCTTATCCATCTATGTGAAGTCTTGTATATTTCTATCGTTTATCATAATATGCATAGTGTGTTTCATTCACGTAACATAATAGCTTTATATATAGTAACACTTTATAACAGATACATTGAATAATATGTCGCATTTCTTTAAATGAATACACCGTTATCATTAATATATTTTTGTTGTACTGGTCTATTATTTGGTGTTGATTACTGGACAACTAAAGAGAATAGAAGAAAAGTTGATGACATTTGTACAAAAATCTATCAACGTTTGTCACATTGTAATCACAATTACACAATTGGTAACCAAAGATCTCATCATTTACCATTACAAGATGCTAATGGAATCCTAATGTGATAATTTCAGGAAACAATATTGAACTTAAACTAAAACATCAAAATGTTTTGGAATATTCAATCACCAGTGCCCCTGCACTCTGCTTCTTTATATTGTATTTTGTTGTTATTGTTAATTATATGGTCTGTGTTAATTATAATTAAATTAAAATCCATTTTGGTTGTCTTATATATGTTTAACTGCTGTTGACTTTAATTTTGATAAGTTGTTCAGTAAGAACATAGTTAAATTAGCATCATTATACATTTATGACTATACATTATCCAATTAAGTACAATCAATTGCTATTTAATAACATTTAATTTTGACTGAGAGTCAATAAGGAAGCATGGACTATTCAATTTTGACATAATCACCATTTATACTAGAAACTTCCACTTAATTATTTAAACTTAGTTTCAGTTTCATTAATTAAAGTAATGAATAGTATTTAATGTGACACAATTTTTAATGTTTAATTTTTTATGTAAGTGCTGATGTAGCTGTTTTAAATTAAAATAAATGTCATTGTAAAGTTGAGATGTGAGACCTAATTCTTTGAAATATATTGTAGTATTTTTGTTGAGTAGGTCACTATATTATATCCAATTATATCCATTATTTTTTATTCATCAACAATTATTTTTAAATGGGAGCCAGGAAGGAAACATGTACAATTCAATAGATTTTAGCAGTTATTTACTGGAAATGATTTAGCAAATATCACCAAATTAACTTTTTTCATCGTATTATCATTAAACATAAGACTTAACACAATCTACAGTGTTTGGTAATGGGATGGCTCAATAAATATGGTTTTGTTTAGAAAGCACTAACGAATATATAATTATAGAGACAGACAGACAAACTCTAGAAACGATCGAAACTTAAAGCTACATTGTCATGTTACAGATATTCTTTTATATTTTGTCAATTCTCTTTTCTTAATGCCATGTAGTGGAAATAGTAATCATATCTTTCTAGTTAATTCATTCTCTAAATTACAGCAGTGCATGTGTAACAAAACATTGTCCTCTCATATCTTGTGTTCTTGTTGAACAGTTTCCGTCAACTTCACCTATTCCTCTGGTGAAATCTGTCAAGTGGGCAGCTCAGGAAAGAGGCATAATTGAAATATGCAGTGATTCTTGCACACAATTGACAAATACAACATGTGACACACTGCAGATATTTCAATGCCCAAGACGAGGTCTAATTTTCTCTTGAACTCTCAAGTGACTCTTAAACATTTGTGATCAAGAATTCTGGTACATATCTTACTACAATACAAGATTCTACAATCACTGACTACCTTAATAGTTCACCTCTGTATTTTTTTATTAAAACACAAAAGACACTCAATAGCAAGCTAATATAAAGAGCATCAATAACAATACTAGATTCGTAATGAGAATAAAATAGTTGAAAGTAGCAGAAAATCATGGAGAAGGATGGATTCAGATTTAATGGATGGGAAGAATATAGAGACTGATTATGAAATGAAAAAGGGCCAGCTGTTCAGAGATTTTCAATTTAGTGTCAATGAATTCATATCCAAATGTCCCTACAACAATACTAAGTATGTATAAAAAGCTTTTGACATCTTCTACTTGTACAGTAGTAAATGGTCCTCCATATCTCCTCTTTTACAAGAGTCAAGTCTTTGTAATAATAATAAGTTATGAATCCAACAAAATATTAATATTATTCCAACCAGTAAAGCTTTATATTCTCATCCATTTCTCACCTAACAAACCAAGAAGAGGATAAAATAGAAAGTGAAGACTGGACTGCCGCAAATATGACATATGAATAGTGTAATGATTAGATTTGTGTATGTATCTTATGGTTATTCATATTGTGTGGTTATTCTAATGTGTGAGCATGCTCAGTTTGATTATCATTTGTGTTTTTGTAAGAAAGATGAGAGGTCGTTGTTGGTTTGTAAAAAGAGTTGTTTTTGAGTTACGAGTTAGTGATCAATGATATTTATGAAAAGACTTGATATTATAATAGTAGTTGAGAGGAGGATACTTGTTTCAAATTCCTCAAAGTCCTTTAGAACTAATGCAAATATTCTGGTAATTCATCTCTATTTATCTTGTAGTTTGATAACTGATGTAACTGGTATAGTACCACAGAAGGATCAATTTTTACAAAAGCAAAAACTGCTCTTTCATCTACTATTAATCAGAGTAGATGGTACATAATATATAATACATATATATAATATATATATATATAATGAACCTGAATGAATGGACGGTCATTCCAATCAACACTAAAATGCTTTCAAATAACAGTTAAAAATAACTTAGAGGCTTATTCAAAAACATACTTGCCATTATCACAGTTAGTTAGACTAACAACAACATTAAAAAATATTTTTTAAGTGGAGAACTTGGAAAATGATAGTTTCTTTTTTTTTTACTTTAAAGTAAGTCTATATACTTTGTAATTCTTATAGAAAAATGATAAATTATTTTAGAATGTTACACAGCTTTTCTATAATTGGAAATTCTTCAAAAAGTCCATTAGTTATTGTCAATTTTCTATTAATATCATTAGCTGTGAAATGATTATGCTTTCATTCATTCATGATCCAAATTACAAATTATTAAGTAGAAATAACTATATTAAATATTAGAGTCACCAATACTCCTCCAGTTGACTAGTAAAATTAGAAAGATACGCTGAAAATGTAAATAAAATCATTGAAGTCATAATTGTTAATATGTACACTCAATAATTAATTATGCTAATATATCTATTATGAAACTATATTGGTTTCTTATACTTAACCATCTGAATAAACCCTTAGTTAAGGCTTTAATAATATAATCCTAAATAATAGGCTAATAGAATGTTTTTCTGCAAGAATAAAACTTTTTACCTGTTATCAGATTTATATTAACAACTGATACCTAAAAGGAATTATTACTTATGCTCAGGCTGATAAATTGTGGTCTGGTCTGTTTGCTATATTCAATATCCATGTTTTAAATATTGAAACAGGCATCTTTAGTGAGTAATAGATTTTCTTTCTGAGAGTGTATTTTCAAGCTTTTCCACAGTTTCCCTTCATTGTTTCACTTTTATTCATAGTAATATTAATTATTTCATAATATATATATAAGGAAATATGCTGAAACTATACACAATTCTAGTGGCACAACAGAATATACAAAGTACTTTTCAATATAATAATCATAGTACATAAAAAAATATTATAGTAAAAGAACTACTAGCATTTATATTATCTGACTACATATGTTGAAGGTTAGTGAATATTTAATCAACAAACAGATGAACTTGACTCACAGGAAACACACTTCATATCCAATATACATGTGACCCAACCCACCTATTTAGTATATATTGCTGCTTATGGCCCGTACTATCCATTTTAAATGCACATTGCTAGAAATCATATCTCATAGATTGACTAATGTCATTGTGGAATTATTAAACTTTGATTTTACAGCATATAATATGCTAAGTGTTTCTCCTTAAAGAATCAGTTCAGTTTCAAGAATTAAAGACAGTTTTGTTAGAGGCTATATTTAAACAAATTAAGCAGAATTAGACTAGTGTCAATGTTTGGTAAAGGAGAAAAATAACACTAGAACTGAAGTATATATATGGTACAGTCAGTAAGTATCTTTATAATCAATACAGAGATTGTAATGGAATTGCCAAATAAATGATTAGAAGAAGTAGCTTTAATATCTTTGATAATCTGATAGTTTAATATTTTTAAATGTATGTATAGAATTACATATGTTTCATAATTAGCCAATTAAAGTAATTGAAATGTATTACATATGACAATACTGACTTTTAAAGTATAAATTTACATGTACACCTATGTTGTTTTTCGCCTTTACCAATCATGTACAATTGCACTATATTTGCTTATCATATTATGATAGCCTTTAGCAACAGTCTTTAATGGTTAACAAAAAAAGTGAAAGTTTTACTCCTTCATGTACCATTAGGGAATATATGATTTAAAGACATGAGAATCACTTAATATATTATATTCTATGTATCAAAAAATTAAAGCATTTTAAATTCCACAAGTTATTAGTCAATCATTAAAACAATATAATACAGGGATATACTATATATGCATTTTAATAGAGAATCAGTATTACTATGTCTCTCTGGTTGTTTGTGAGTCCAGAATATTTCATGACTTTCCAAATTAGTTTGACAGGATTGTTGTTGAGCTGGCTCAATAACCAACTGATATTTTAAAACACCAAAAACACAAAACTGCAATCATAACAATAAGTACACCAGAACCAAAAATAAAAGTAAAAGTAAAATAAATTGTGTTTTTTATGAACAGTACTGTTATAATTGATGTCATTAACAAAATGAAAGAAACTAAAAAATAGAGCAGATATAAAACCCAATAAACAAAACTATTTAACTCTTGAGATGGTGCAAACTGAAGTTGATCAGTACCAAAATGGATAACATTAGCTTCAAATATACCATATCCAAAAAGAATGGAAAACTTGAACTAAACATATGCCAATTACAGCAATGTTATTTAAATGTACAAAGCATAGAGTCAGTAATATAACAATGATAATAATAAATCTAACAATATTAATATTATTCAAACCAGTAAAATCTTATATCTCATCCATTTCTCACCTAACAAACCAAGATAAGGATATAAGAGATAGTAAAGACCAACAACAGCAAATATGACATATGAATAGTGATCAATGAAATTTGTGGAAAGACCTGATAATATAGTAGTAGTTGAGAGCAGGATGTTTGTTGCTAGTACCACAGCAGCTCCTTTAGAACTAATGCAAACATTCTGGTAATTCATCTCTATTTATCTTGTAGTTTGATAAGTGATGTAACAGGTATAGTACCACAGAAGAATCAATTTTACAAAAGCAAAAACAACTCTTGCATCTACTATTAATCAGAGTAGTGGTACATATATATATGATGAACCTGAAAGAAATGAATCTATCAACATTAAATGCTTCCAAATAACTGTTAAAATGACTTAGAGGCTTATTCAAGAATCTATAGTTACTTGCCATTATCACAGTTAGTTAGACTAACAACAACATTAAAAGTATTTTTTTGAAGTGGAGAGCTTGGAAAAAAGCTAGAGAGTCAAATTTTTCTTTTTGTTCTTCATTTCCACATACAGCTCATTGATAATCCTTGATTGCTTGATGTTCCAGAAACATCATACACATAGATATACAAAGTATAAATAAATTGTTTTTTTAAATAATGATAATATACATAAACAATGCATGCATGTAAATCAGTTATAGATTATGATACTTAATATGTCATTGTGCATGAAAAGGCTACAAAACATTTTAAATAGAATTAATATAATTTGTACTTTCATCACTCTCATCGTCGTCTTCATATTCTCTGCCATACTCATGGTCTAGTTGTCTTTCAGTATATTCTGTAATAATAACTCTCTCATTAACATCAGACAGTTCATTACGTTGTCTACATTTGTATTTATATGCAGCAATAGTAATAAACAATGACTGAAATGAAAAACAACACCTGTCTGAAACAGTATAAAACTTCCAACAGCATCCTAATGATGAGCTTGCCATAGTTAGATTTACACAATAAATACTATGATTTATGTACCATATTCCAATTAACAATCCTTGCATAGTACGAGGACCTTGAGCTAGAATAAACTCAAAGCTTGTGAACTGAACTAGCAAAATACCAAACCAGCAAAAACTGAGGAACAGCCATTATATAGAAAGGTAGTGTGAGTTCATCTGATTGTTCATTTTAAAAGGTTATGTTGCTGGTAAAAGTCAAACACAAATCATTAATAATTAAAGCATTTCTGATATCTTTAGTCATGAAATAGCTTATAAGAGTTGTCATTATTGACTTTACTAACAGTGCCACTAGTCCAATCCATATACGTTTTCAACATACTAGGAATGTACTTAGAGAAAAAAAGGAACTATTATAAATTGATGGAAGGAACAGCAAATACAATGACAAGATAAGGAACTGCGAGAGGGTATGTCAAAAGTAAATTTTCGATAAAACTTTTTGGATCATCCTTTCTCATAAGAATTAAATATTGATCTGTAAATTTTTGATTTAGTGTCAATAAATCCATATCCAAAGTCCCTAATACAATACTAAGTATGTGAAAAAAGCTTTTGACATCCTCTATTTGTACAGTAGTAAATGGTCCTCATATATCTCTCTTTACATAGATCAAGTCTTGAGGGAGGAAACTCTCCATATGTAAAGGCACTACGTCTCATTGGTTGTTTGTGAGTCCAAGCATATTTCATATTTTCCAAATTAGTTTGACAGGATTGTTGTGTTGAGCTGGCTCAATAACCAAGTGATGTTTGAAACACCAAAAACACAAAACTGCAATCATGACAATAAGTACACCAGAACCAAAAATAAACGTAAAAGTAAAATAAAATGTGTTTTTATAAACAGTACCTGTCATAATTGATGCCATTAACAAAATGAAAGTAATTAAAAATGAGGGCATGTATAAAACCCAATAAACAAAACTACTTAACTCTTGAGATGATGCAAACTGAAGTTGATCAACACCCAAATTGGATCATATTAGCTTTTAAATATCCATATCCAAAAAGTATGGAAAACTTAGAACTAAACTTATACCAACTACAGTAATACTATTTAGATGTACAAAGTATAGAATCACTAATGTAACTATGCTGATAAAGAATCCAACAAATATTAAATTATTCCAACCAGTAAAACTATTATATCTCATCCATTTCTCACCTAACAAACCAAGAAGAGGTCATAAAATAGATAATGAAGACCACTACAGCAAATATGACTTTTTGATGAATAGTGATCAATGAAATTTGTAGAAAGACCTCCTGATAATATATAGTAGTTGAGATTATGATACTTGTTGCCAATACCACAAGAGCTCCTTTAGAACTAATGCAAACGTTCTTGCATTTCATCTCTTTTTATCTGTAGTTTAATTAAGAAAAATCAGTTTTAAAAATAAAGAACAGAGTGAGAAACATATAACAACTCACAACTCTAACTATTAAGCATGTATATATACATATCATGAATGTGAAAAGAATAACTGTCATTTTTAAATGTGTTACACTAATATGCTTTCAAATAACTGTTAAAAATGACTTAGAGGCTTATTAAAGAGCCTGCTTGCATTATCACAGTTAGTTAGACTAAAAACAATATTAAACAGTATTTTCGAAGTGGTGAACTGAAAATTTAATAGATAGTCAATTATTCTTTTTTCTGTAGTTAGCTACAATTTTTTTCTAGAAATTCTTCAAAAGTAGGATGTTCATGAAAAATGCAGACGTTTGGTTTAAAAAACAAAGGAAGTTAGATAGAGATAGATAGATTGATAGATAGATTGACAGATGGATGGATGGATGGATGGATGAATAGATAATGGATAGACAGACAGACAGATAAATTGATTGACACAGCAGACAGACAGACAGACAGACAGATAATATGGATAGAAGAATAACTGCATGAACTGACATACAGTTAACAGTGAGTAAATGAACAACTTTGCTAGCAGGCTATGACAGATAAATTAAAAGATAGATATTACATGAAGAAATAAGCTAGATAATAAATTACTTGAATGATGGATTAACAGACTAATGTATTGAAAGAGATATCAAGTCATCAGTTATCTGTGCAAATTGTGAGTATTGGCTTAGGGTCAACTAAATGTCATTATAGTTATAGTAAATGTTCACTAATTTCAGGCTCGTGCACCTACTGTTAAGTAAGTAGAGAGAGATTGCTTGTTTCCATCCGTGAACCTCCGTATATCCTTTCATCTTTATTTAAAAAACTATCATCATAGTGACGAAATGATTAATTTTAAGCGTCATCAAGTTCTTTGTAAATAAATAATAACTTTTTAAAAAAAAGGTACTTTCCAGGTAAATAAGGAGTGAAAAATCTGAAAAAAATAAAAGGAAACCAGATAGCAAGAACTCTTTATAACAACATATAAATGTTGACTCTGTATCTCCTTAACTCATGTGCTTGTTGCCTGGGTTAGTTGGTGTGTGGTTTTTACACTTTTTAGTTTTAATTGCTGGACTATAGGCACAGTAAATGTTGAGTCATACATTCTCCATGTGTTTACAAATGGATGACAGAGTTAATGATAGTTGGTCAGGTCGGTTTTGCTGACTCCTCTACTAGTTAATGTTGTACACCTTTCTTTTCAAGCCTACTTATTTAATTAATTAATGTAATAACTTACCACTGAGGTCTATATATCCAATGATGTACATAACTTTTTTGATTTTTAATGATCAAATTAAGTATGGAGACACTCCCATCATATATTAATGATATTGATTGTGATAGTTGTCCTTGGTTTACAGTTAGTATATGTACTTCTATTTCTCTCCACTAATATGCCTAGATCACTGATATGTATCAACAAAACCAATATACCCCTATTTAGCCAATTCACCATAATTAAGAAAGAAATCGTTAAACTGATCCATGTCCAGCTGACATTTGTATAGTAAACATGACATGCAATGTTTGGTATTGGCACAGGTCAGTAAAATATTGTGTTGGTTCACATATGATTTAAATGATCATCACATTACAATAATTTTATCCCTCTCTTACTACCCTTGTGTTTTACTGGATCAATACAGTGTACAAATATAATAAATGAATATGTCTGACCTCTACAAGAAGGAATGGAGTGCTAGTTTGTATCTTGATTTGTTTTTTATTAGTGAGTACACGTACATACTATAAAGCAGTAAATTATTTAAAATATATGTTATAGGAACACTAATGATGACATTATACTTTTCTTTTACAAGCTTATACTTTAAACTATTCAAGAACAGACTAGTTAGTATACTGGATTACTCAATGATGTTTAACTTGATCTTCATGTGTATGTCAAGATATTTTTTCTTATTAATATTAAAGATGCAATAATTAAAATAATAATATTCATTCAGTCAATATTACAATTTTGGCTTTTTGTTGTCTTTTTCTACTATGTTCTTTAGGTTAAAAGAAAAGGTAGCCTTAATACAAGCATTCTTCAATTCATTTATAATAAACTGAAGAGGTCATTTGTTGATGGGCTGCAATGTTCTCAAAGGCAGGGATTCTTTCTATAGTTCAAGTCAAATTATAGAATCATTACATAATTCTCTTTCTAAAGGCAACAAGAGGCAAAAACAGTAATTTTTATAAATATTAGAATTTTATCTCTTAGATTATTAACTTCATTATGTATATTTTGTAACTAGTTTTGTTGATGTCAGGGGAGTTTATATGAATATATGATTTTTTTTGATAGTGTTTTTTGTAGACAATACTATTTTGAGTTTTATGGGTTTCATTTTTATGATGACATTAGAAATCATATTCATTTATTGTCAAGCAGAAAATGTTATGAGCCATAGTTATTTATAGAAACCTTAATAATGATTAAAAAAGCTGTAAGCATGTAAGGAAGATTTTGTGAATTTCCTAACTCAAGCTACCAATTTAAGACCTCAACATAAGATACCCTCCTATAAGATATTAATAGATCTTTGTACACTTGCTATCTGGATAGCATAATACATAAAGTGCTAATGTGTGACCTCAATGGAATTATATGTAGTTGTTGTCTCTGTTCTATGTAGCATAAATAAATGAAAGAACTGTTTTTTTGACACCAAGATTTGTGAATATCTTAATTTGACTAAGTGACCATATCTAAAGAACAAATCATTACCTGATCCATGTCCATCCATTATAATATTATTCATTGATGTTTACATGTACACATTTGTCTATTACAGATTTAGAATATCTGTTATTGATGGACAATATTATATTTCATAACTTTAATTTCTGTTTACTTTCAATTTACTTTGTCTATTGTAACTTTTGCTTTATGATATCCAGTAGTTATGTAGAGTGTGTATTGTTATATACGTTGCTATTGAAAGTGACAAATAAATGTACTTATTTTTTATTTTGATTTATTTATCTACATTACAGCCAATTTTCTCTATCACAAGTGCTATGTCAATGAACTTCCTGATTTTATATGCTGCCATTTACTAATCTGAACTGCAGATATAATAATATTGTTGTGAAGAACTGTATAATAGGAGATCTCAGCAACAATGACTAATAAACCTTGTAACATACCAATGATGTCATTCAGTCAAAAATGTTTTCCTATGATAATTTATCTAAAATGTATAATTTAACAAACATTATTTGACCTGTTTTGACATATCGTACTATTGTTGTCTTTCAGCTTTTTTACATTGAATCAACTTGCTTAATTGCTTATTTTCATAATCATTTATTAAAAAGCACTAACGAGTATATATAGAGTAGATAGTAAACAGACAAACTCTAGAAACGATCGAAGCTTAAAGCTACATTGTCATGTTACAAATATTCTTTTATTTTTGTCAATTCTCTTTTCTTTCTTAATCCCATGTAGCGGAAATAGTAATCATATATTTCCAGTTAATTCATCCTCTGATTTAGAGCAATATCTGTGTAACACAACATGGTCCTCTCAATACCTTGTGTTCTTGTTAAACAGTTTCCGTCAACTTCATTTCACCTGTGAATTCTGTCAAGTGGCAACTCGCAAGGAAGCATAATTGAAATACGCAGTGATTCTTATACAGAAATGGCAAATATAACATGCATTCATAATGACACACTGCAGACATTTCAACGCCCAGACGAGGTCTAGTTTTTCTTCAACTCTCAAGTGACTCTTAAACATTTGGTGATTAACAATTGTGGTACATATCTTACTACTATACAAGATACCACAATCACTGACTACCTCAATAGTTCATCTCTTTATTACACTTCATTCATGCTGCTGTCCTAGTCTTTGTTCATTGTCAGGTCAATATAACTCAAGTTAACATCTACTACTCATATGGGTTTGCTATGATTGGTGTAAACTTATATAACTCTACTATTAACAGTGTGTTAATATGTCATATTCATCATATAGTATTGAAGTTTACCAAAATAACAACCAGAGTATTGGAAGTGGCTTTTTTCTTCATTACATGGATATTAACAATACTTTTCAAGAAGAGTACAGTGTTGAACAGGTCTCTGATGTTCATATTAATGATGCCTTTTCTCATATAACTATGATTACAACACTCATTCTTGCATTACTGATACCTACTATAACAAACATCCATCATCTTCTGGTGGTTCCAATCCTATTGTCAATGCAGCTGGATTAACAATACTTACACACAACGTGGTCAGGTGTCAGTTCATATAACTGAGTCACATTTTGTTCATAATACTGGTAGTTTTGCAGGTGGTATGTTTATTTTACAGTATCAAATTTTTTGCTGACACTAATACAACAATTACCAATACAAGATTCTGTCATAACATTAACTTAGCGCACTGTCATGGAGCAGCCATTGTAGTTTTATTGGGTTTCATTATATGTATCTACAAATGAAATACGTCTAACACCACTTTATATTTTTAACACATCATTTTTTAAACACGAAGGCATTGACAACTGGCCAATAAGCAGTCGGGACTATGGAGCTGTCTACATTGGTATTGTCAATCCTGGACATGTTCATCTAAATATTCGTTTTAGTAGATGTAACTTTCTAAAAAATCTTGCTGCAAATACTGGAGCTTGTCTATATGCCACAGTCTATCAGTTTGCTGACAATACAGGCAATGTCTCTATTACAATGGACAGTACTATTGCTAGAAAAAATTCTCAATACATTGAAATCCCATTTGTATCATCAGCAGGTATTTTTTATTTCCGTAGAATTTATAAAGTTGAGATCACTGGGACATCTAACTTCAGTAACAATTATGGATCAGTTATAAGTTCTAAAGGTTCAAATGTCTATCTATCTGGTAATTTAACTTTTTAATAATAATCATGCCACAAATGGTCCTGCAATTCTTCTCGTAGGCAACTGTCAACTACATTTTATGAGCGAAGTTATAGCCACGTTTACTAATAATTGGGCTGAGTTATTAGGAGGAGCTATACATGCTAGAGGTGATGGAAAGTGCGCCATACATATTGACTCAAATATTGAACAAGTAATGTTCTCAGACAATGAAGCAAGAAGAGGTGGAATGTCAATATATGCGGAGCCTCTATTCTCATGTTATATTAAACAACTCAGACTTTCTTAAATATCCTAATAAAGATAATGACATATTATTATCAACACTTCAATTTTACCAAAACGAATCAAATTCTTCTTTGCTTCAGATTTCAACTATTCCACAAAATCTTACAGAAGGTGCTGATATGCACCACCTCTACAAATATATCCAGGACAGGAAATTTATTACTGTATTTCAGCTAATGATGCTCTTGATAGAAATGTTTACTCTACCATAGCAATTGATATTATTAGAAATTATTCACAACCTAATGTTCCTAAAACAACAAAACTCTGGTTGTCTTTTTATGATCAAGAACAACTGATACAAGAAGGCAAAAATTGCACACCATTAGTATGACTGTTCATGGAAATGATCAATTCAATATTATAGATGGAATGATTGTGTTCTCTCTATACAATCACCATCAATTCTAACAAAAAGTGTCAAAATACATCCATGTCCATTGGGATTTGATTTGAATAAGTTAAAAGGAATCTGTGAACTTTCATCTTCATTTGATAACTTGAAAGTAAACATAATCACCTTAGAGTACCTATTATTGGTAATGTGAGTAGTCAGACTATAACAAGACTTCTGACATTTATCTCTTGGGCAGGAACAATAGAATATGAGAACAAAACGGAGACACAGTTTGGTGTATCTTTAACTTGTCCCCAATTGGATATTGTAATAGCAATCACACACTACCTTACTTCTACAGTGGTAATGTTACAACAAAACAAAGCTTTAAACTTTCAGATGGTATCACTGACTATCATCCACAATTGTGTTTATATCAACGTGAAGGAACATTATGTGGTAGATGTAGTGAGGATTAAGTGTGGTATTTGGGTCTACAGAATGTCAGCATTGTAGCAATGCTTGGATAACATCACTAGTATTTATCTAGTCACTGGCCCAATTTCTTATTTATTTGTTATATGCTCTTAAACTTACATTAACAACTGGTACACTGAATGGAATTATATTCTATGCTCAGGCTGCTAATTGTGGTCTGCTTGACATGTTAAGATATCATTACTTTAATTCTTCAATTGATCGATTGTCAGGATTTGCTATATTTATTATCCATGTTTTGAATCTTGAGACAGCCCTTCCTAGATGTTTTTTACAATGGAATGACAGAGTTATGGAAAGTTAGCCTTGTTTTTTTTTTTCCCTCTTTATCTTCTGACAATACTCATTGTCTTGATTATCCTCAGTCATTTTTTCACCAAAGCTTTCCAATAAAACAACTCATTCCTCAGTTCAAGTACTGGTTACTGTGTACACCTCTCTTTCTCAAGACTACTCCTTCAATTGATCAATGTAATGACATATGCTGAAGTTTACACATCCAATGATGTAACATTATGTTTGGTATTTAGATGGTACTGTCAAGTATGGAGACATTCTCCATCGTATACTAATGATAGTAACTCTGATAGTAGTTATTGGTCTACTGTTACCATATGTACTTCTACTTCTTTTTGCTAAACCACTTAGACCACTAGCCATGTACCAACAAGTACTTACGACCTATTCTAGAAGCTATCCATGCTCCTTATAAAGAAGGTAACAATATTGGTTTACATTGCGTCTTCTGTTACTATGTTCTTTGTATGGAATATATGCCAAATATAGAGCTACTGATGTTTATTCTCTCTTTTTTGCAACAAATCTAATGTTGGTAATTTTCCTTGTCATTCAAACATATACAAAACCATTTAGAAGCAAATTAATCAATCTTCTTGATAGTGGTTTGGTATGAATATAACACTTATTTACATCATATGTTACCAATTTTTTTACAAGGATACAGTAATAATGAAATTAATCTGTTTTTCTTCTGTGTTTCTGACATTTGTTTTATTGGTAATGGTCATTATATATCATGTACTCTGGTTTGCAGAAAGGTAAACATTGTAAAAAGATGGTTTGAATGGAAATGTGAGAAACTTCGTCTGTTTTACATGAAAGTTTCATCATTACTTACACGCAAAAACAACTAAGAGACAACCACTATTAACGGATTCCAGTGGCTCATATTATGGTTCATGCTCAGAGTTTAGAGAGCCTGTCCTAGGACACTACACCTGATTGACTAGATAAGTTTTTGAGTGTGTACATTATAAACAAGTTGCCTTTGAGTGTGTGTCTGTGTGTGTGTGTATTTATGAGTATTTGTGTACGTATGTTTTGTTTTTTATATGCATCATATTTTATATATAACAAACAGCCATATTTGTTGTATGTATAAAAGCTGGAAAGAAAATTACCCTTTAAAACTAACGAGAGTCTGGCTTAACTAATCGAAATTCTTAAATTGACCTGAGATAACCAAGTTGTCTAGAAGTTATTGGTAATTATTTCTAATCAAAATATGTATGTAGTGATATAGCATTATGTTGTATATCTAATGAATGCTATATTATAATGCTATATTATAATGCATAATGATAACATAATCATATATGGTTGAAATAACTCCCAATAGTTAGTTAAAATTATGGAATAAGATAGTGCTATATTTTATAGATTATGCTCACTTGTACATTGTTGTGTACTGAGTTTAATCCATATCCCAAAATTAACTATATATGACATACAAAATATGGAATTCCAGTTCTAATAGATGTATTAACTCCAACTAAATCACAGTTTTCTAGAGCAAAGATTTCACAAGATTAGTCTCTATCATGTTAAAAAGATAATTTTATATTAACAAACTATATTGACATCCATTGTGTGGTATGTCTACTTGGTGTCTCAATTCCATATCCATCCACTTTGCTACTGTAATGATTTTTCATAGTTTTACAACTAATGATATATACACTACAAATAATATGACTCATTGTCAAAATTAGCATAATATTTTGACATCTGATTTGTAGTTTGCATGTCTGGAACATTATGGAATCTAAAAGTCATGGCAATTACTCACTCTATAACTTGTTGGTTTACAATAGTATACCAAAAAATTATATAGTGGGTAATTCACATGAATTGTAGATTCCATAGTAATCTATCAATGTAAGCTACAAAATTGTTTGTTTAAAACAACTAAATAATTTCTACAGTGTTGTGAATCTTGTAAATAATGTCTTTATATCATTCATTATGTTGATCCATTGTGGGGGTAGTTGCAGTAGGCTTAAAACACCAAAGTTAGTATGTTTTTTTGGCTCTATATCTTGCACTAATTGTTGTCCTCATTATAATCAGTCATTTCCTCTATAGCTTTCCAACACAATAGCTTATTCCTCAGTTCAGGTACCGGTAACTGCTGTACAAGTCATAAATTTATTGTTAATAATTATTGATATGTTTACCTCAGCAAAATCTGTTATGATTCAGATACTAGTTACAATGTTTGGTGTTGGGCTTGTTTAGCAGTGAGTGGTTTCACAAATTTGGGATTCTATGTGTCCAATCAGTTAACTTGTTGATTATGCATGTAAACTAAACATTTAATATAAATTCAATATCCAATAGGTGTTGGCAATGTTTCTAACAAATTTTGAGTAGTTACAGAGAAAAAATTGCTTGAAAACAGGAGTTAATTGTCGTTCTTACAAAGTTACAATAAAGGGTGGATCTAATAGCAAGTTTCATTCCAAAACTGACTAGATGTCTATAAGATAATACATACATTCTAATTATTAAATGAAGCTATCTGATTGGTCAAATATAGATAACTATATTTTAGGTACTTGCTGGGCTTTTTAGTTGCTCACTAGTTCCTTCAACATGTGTTAGATTTGTTTAATCAGTTAGAATCATGGACCAAATGGATACTACACAATTGAGAAGGCAGCAAGCCTAATAAAGCTCTCACATATGCTTACTCAGCTTCAGAGTGAAGATTTAAGTTTTAAAATCCGTAGTTTCCTTGGTCTTGGACTAATTCTATTCAAACAGTCTGTTTATTTGGCCATCCTAACCATTCATCTCTAGCTCTCACTATCTCTCTATATTCCTACATATCCTATTCTTACCTCTTTGTCTAGTCATAACTTGGGTTGGTGAGCTCAAGGCTGTTCTTAGATCATAACTCATGTTACATGAACTATACCTTTGCCTACAAAAGGCTACCACAAAGTCTTTCCCTTCACTAAAGAATAGGATTATTCTCAGAAACCACACAAGATGAGGAGATACAGAAAGTAGTAGTAGAAAGTAATGAGACAAGCTGGCTGATATCTACCTTTTTAGTTCAGTCTTAAATGAAGACATTATGGAGAAATATTTTTAAGTGTTTGCATTGTATTTTTTTTTTCACTGAACAGTGAATTCTTATTTTCTCTTCCTATTTAGATGTACATTCTATTTTGTTAGATGATGATTTTCCTCTCTTTTCATTGCAGAGTTCAAAGAATTTCAAAGGACCATGACTTTTTTATAATCTGCTTATCACTAGAGATAGTTTGCAAAGTAACTCATCATGTAATTGCAAAGATAAAGTCTGTACTCTTGATTACATATTCAAGTTATTAAGGTAAAAGCCAAAGAAACAGAAGTGTCCTTTTATAGGACAGTATACATTCATACCTGAACATGCTATTGATATAGAAGCAACTGCATCGGAAAAAGAAGACTTTTTAAACCTTGGAGTTGTAAAAATGAACTAGATCACAAGTATGAATAATTAAACGATTTATTTTAACAGTACTGTTTATCATTTTAAAAGCTGCCTTATAGTTTTTCTAACATAATTGTACATAAAATGGATTAATAAACCTATGATATAAACCTCATATATCACCTACTAGTGCTACAGATAATGTCTGTACTATTGAATACATGTTTGGTCTTTATTGGCCTAGTTGTAAAGTAAACATGAAATATGTCAAGACCAAATATATCATATGCATGAAAATGCTATAACTATATTATTTTAATGGTCTTAATTAAATATAGGGATCAGATTCCTTTTATGACAATGTTATAGGCATCTTGACATATGCAATAATTGATCAAAAATTAAAAAAAAAATCAACTGTATATAAACAAATTATACTCACTATCTATATGTACATAGATAATTAAAGTATACTAAAATTATTATTTTAGTAATTATGATATGCATAAAAAATTCAAATCGTTTGTAGATATAGAATTATTTATATTATATGGCATTGCATCTAAATAAGTCATTATGCATGAATGCTTTAAACAATTAACATCACCTGCAGTTGTGTCATTGTCAATATCATCTTCACCTTCTTTGTGTATCAGTTGTCATCTAGTATATTCTGCCCTTATGCCACCATATTCCTGTACTAGTTGTCTTTCAGTATATTCTGTAATGATCAATCTCTCTCATTAACATCAGATAGTTCATTACGTTGTCTATATTTGTATTTATATGCAGCAATAGTGAAAATAATAACCGAAATGAAAACAACACCTGTCTTAACAGCATAGTACTCCCAACTGCATCCTAATGGTGAGCTTGCCATAGTTAGGTGTACACAATAAATACCATTGCTTATGTACCATATTCCAATTAACAAGCCTTGCATAGTACGAGGACCTTGAGCTAGAATAAACTCAAAAACTTGTGAATTGAACTAGCAAAATACTACACCAGTAAAAAACTGAGGAACAGCCATTACATAGAAAGGTAGTGTTAGTACATCTGATTGTATTTTATTTTGAAAGGTTATGTTGTTGACAAATGTCAAACACAAATCATTGATAATTAAATCCATTTCTGATATCTCTAGTCATGAAATAGCTTATAACAGTTGTTATAATTGACTCTACTAATAATGCCCCCTGCTAGTCCAATCCATATACGTTTTAACATAATAGGAATGCAATTAGAGAAGAAAGGAACTACTATGAATTGATGGATAGGACTGCAAATGTAATGAAAAGATATGGAACTGTTTAAGGATATGTCAGTAAGAGATTTTCTGTGAAACTATTTGGACCATCTTTTCGTATAAGAACTAAATATTGATCACAGATTTTCGATTTTGTGTCAACAAATCCATATCCAAATGTCCCTAAAACAATACTAAGTATGTAGAAAAAGGTTTTGACATCTTCTACTTGTACAGTAGTAAATGGTCCTCCATATCTCTCTTTACATAGATCAAGTCTTGAGGGAGGAGACTCTCCATATGTAAAGGCCACTAGGTCTCACTGTTGTTTGTGACTCCAAGCATACCTCATTACTCTCCAGATTAGTTTTGATAGGATTGTTGTGTTGAGCTGAGCTCAATAACCAAGTGACTGTTTGAAGCAACAAAATGACAAGACTGCAATCATTATAAGAAGCCATACCAGAACCAAAAATAAAAGTGAAACTAAAATAATTGTTGTTTTCAGAAAAAAAAGCTGTGATAGTTTGATGCTATTAGATAAAATAAAAGCTAGTAAAAAATAATTCATGTATCAAACCCAATAAACAAAACTACTTAACTCTTGAGATGGTGCAAACTGAAGTTGATCAGTACCAATTGGATCATATTAGCTTCAAATATACCATATCCAAAAAGAATGGAAAACTTAGAACTAAACATTTATACCAACTACAATATTCTATTTAGATGTACAAAATATAGAATCACAAATGTAACAATTCCAATAAAGAAAACCGATACAATATTAATATTATTCCAACCCCCCCCCCCCCCCCCCAACCAGTAAAACTTTATATCTCATCCACCCCCCTTTCTCACCTAACAAACCAGAAGAGGAAAAGAGATAGTGGAAACTGATTCCCAGCAAATAAGACATAGATAATTACAATGAACTTGTGGAAAGTCCTCCTGATATAAGATCCCCCCCCCTAGTTCCCCCCCCCCCTAGTAAGATACTTGTTGCCAGTACCACAAGAGCTCCTTTAGAACTACCCCCCCCCCCATGCAACGTTCTTGTAGCTCATCTCTGTTTATCTTGTAGTTTAATAAGTGAGTCGATTGGTATAGTACCACAGAAAATCAGTTTTGGAAAAAGAATAGAGCGTGAGCTGAAAAGTAACTCATATACAAACTATTAAGCATGTACATTATATATATATAATATATGCATATGATGAATCTGAAAGGAATAACTTGCTTTCAAATAACTGTTAAAATGCAGATGCTTATTTACTAACCTGGCTTATTTAAAAAACCGTGTGTAAAAATAAACAACGTTTGCCATGAATATCATAGTGAATTCTTATTTTATAACAGACTAAGATGATATGAGGACCTGGTTGACTTTAACAAAGTTTTTTCAAAGAAATGATAAATTATTCTTAAAACGCTACAAAGCTTTTCTATAACTAGAATTCTTGAAAAAATAGACGGTTCTTGAAAAAATATATAAAACACATTCACTCAGGAAGGATTTATAATTTTGGATCAGTTATAGTGAGAGTATAATCTAGCAATGTTAGTGCTATTATTAGATAGTGATTAAATACAGTAATTGCATGGACTCTGTTCAAACCTGTTAATGATCAATTGAATGACTATATATTGTAGAGAACAAAGTAAAATCCATTGAAAAATGTATATATTAACATGAATAATAAATTACATAACCAGTCAACTAGAAATAATTATAAATAATTATTAGAGTCAACAACCCCCCCGGGTGTTGTTGACCCTAATATTCATTTTTAGTACATCTTTAGTACCACTAGTCAAAGATATACTAATAAAAAAATCATTGAAGTTATAACTGTAACATTAATTTATTCTCACTATTTACTTACATTTTATTAGTACAATGTATTAAAACTAACTGAACTTGGTAGAAAAATGAGACACTTCTTTCATCAATTGTCCTCCATTACCGTGGTTCCGAACGTTTTTATGACAATGGTTCAAAGGGACTCATTTGATGGTTACTATGGGAAGACTGATTTAATTAATCCTGTTGTTTCTTCTCTACCACTGTGGTTATATTTGGAGTGATCATATTAGTGGAAGGAACTTAACTCTCCCTCCTCTCTGTTGTGCCTCAATTTTGATAAACTAACTAGTCTTAACTTTCTTCCTCAATATCCACTATAGCAGTTGTATTCTATTAATCCATCCATCGCTCCTTATATTATTATATCTACCTGCCATGTTAATACTAATTAAGCGATGTTAATATTGATATTTGACAGGAAGTGTTGTTAGAATAATTAATTATAAATTGATTAACTTATAGATCTCTTAGCTTGCTAGATTATAACTTTAATATATCTTTTAAAATGCACCATGTCAATAGGTAATATTAGATTCATTTATTAAGACATCTAGCTTGATTGATGAATAGATAGATAGCTTTGATAGATGGATAATTAAGTTAAGACTAGTCAGTTATTTATTCTATCCACTAATTTTTCTGTAAATAAATAAAAGAATAATAAATATATAAGTATTCTCCAAAATTTTACCAACAAAGGACTGTATTTAGATTGTTAGGTACAACACTGTGGTGTAGAACCAGACCCCTTCTTTCTCTCTCTTCTGATTTATTGGTAATATGATAGTTATTACTGAATGTAGCCTGGTAGTTGGAGATAGGTAAAATGATGATTCCAGTTGTTGATGATCATACAATGGAAAGTCTATAATACAATGTTACAGTATAATATAGATATATAGATAATAGATAGATGGTTGGATATATGGATTGATCAGTGGACAATGAAATATCAGACAAGCAATTAGTAAACAGTGAGTAAAATTGAATAAGATAAAAATTGTATTAGGAATTGTACTATTTTTTATTGACATTCTTTCTATTCTTTCTATACCTCTCTCTCTCACTCTCAATTTAGAGTTATTGATGTTAGATCAGAATGGCATGCATTCATTAATGAAAAGAGTGCTACTAATCGATCAAATGTTGGACTTAACGTATACATAAAACATAGACATGTCAATAATATACTCATACCTGGAATGAGCAACAATTAAAATGTTATTACATGGAATATACTAAATCCAGATATGTTAACATTAAACTCTTTTGTCATTTACTATACCAATGTGCCTTTGCCCCATACGTAATTGAATATGTTTCCTAAATAACTTCCATATATTCAGGCTACAGGTACAATAGTATATGTACATGTACTGCTCCTGCTTTGTGCATGCATTAATTGATACTTACATTACATAAATATCAGCTCCACTCTCTTTAAAAGACACATTGTGGTATACAAGAGTATCTCAAGACTAAACGAGACCAAAAACTAAATATGTCATAACAAATAAAAAATTCGTATACAATACAAGTTATATTAATAATTATTATTAGTCATACTTATAACAGATCAAATATGTTTAATAATTTGTTTTGGTGAGTATACCTCTTTTAATAGAGCTTGGCATTTTTCTCCTTAAATACTCTCTTCTTCCACTACAGTGATATATTTTTCAATATTTTTACTCTCAGTATTGGCTGTCTAGCAATAAGAAGAAATTCTTACTATTACAAATAAACAAGTACATCACTTTATAGTAACACCACATAGCAACATTTTATACATAATAGTAATATATTTTTGTCTACTTTAAATATTTTCTGATATTGCTTCTTTCTAAATTGACTCTAAAACAAACTTTTGAACATAATCTGACAACTGTGTCATGTATCAATATAGTGGTGTTGTGAGTGTAAAAGTATAAGACCAGTTTTTAAGTATTCAATATACAGTCAAATAATAGAGATTAGTAAGTCAATACTCTCTTACGACACAGGAATACAGACACTCATCATATTGATATGGTAATTGTAAGTTTAATAGATAATCACATAATATACTTACCTGGTCTTTGTAAGCCGTTGGTGAGCCTTGAGTGCTTTTTCTTCATCTGATAATCATTGGAGTATACGGAAGTATACAAAAACATTCTAAAATTTTGTATAAAATGAAATACTAAGAAAGTATTTAGCTCCGTATACTTTCTAACAACTGGTAGGTTGAATTTGATTCTAAAAAAATTAGTAATAAAAGCGATGATAAACTTTTAAAAAAATAGACAGTTTTCAAGTCACAAGAATGAGTTTTACAAACAAGCAATAATATACAAAAAAATAGCATAAATTAAATAAATTAATTTAAATTAATTTAAAATAATCATAGCACACTCTAACAAGCAAAACAATTTCACATTTTTAAATTAATTTATGTAAATGAATGTTAATAATTATTATGATACAAAGCTCAAAAAATTATTGGCCATAATAAAATAATTGATGTAGGTATAATAAATAAAGTGATACTAATACTATATCTTAAACTATATCTTAAAAATTTATAAAGAATTCAGTATGATTAGAATATAATAAAGTGATTGTAGCTTCTTGTTAAAAGAAGAAGTATTACATGTATTGTTTCAAAAGAAATCAAGCTATAAACTAATTATATTTTTTCAAAGTAAAAAAAAGTTAAACCATAATATTTATGAAAAATAAAATGACTTTTTAAGAAATTTCAGTGAAAAATGTTTTTAAAGACAATTACTATCAAGAATAAAAAAAATACAAAACAAAAAATTGTAAAAAAAATGAAAACTGAAAAAAAAAAACAGTCCTCTGTATGATGAGTCCCCAAGAAGTCAGTGAAGGTCCTCCAATCCAGTAATTTGTAGGAAAGAGAAGTTAAGAGAGTTCCCAAGAGTCCAGTCAGTCCACAAGTTGAGAACATAAGGGGAGAAAGAGAAGAATAACAACTGGACTACAAAAGAATGGATGAGAAGTAAATGGATGGATGGAGAGATAGCTCACCTTTATCACACACTTACTGCTCCTGCAGGGAAAGAAAGAGAATAGTTAAGAACTGATAGTGACAATGAATGAATATAGAGAGTGAAGAGAGACAGAGGAAGTGAAAAGGGACCATCAACACACACACACACAGCACACACACACACGCACCCTAGAAGATCAGAGCTTCCCCCCCGCCACCTGGCGGCCTTGGATATTTTTTTAAAAATTTTTTTAGGCCGCCAGGCGGCAGGGGGAAGATGATTATAGGATTTGTATGAGTGTGGTGTATGTGTATGGCTGAATGCCCAAAATAAAATAAAAATAAAAATAAAGAAGAGGAAAAGAAGGCTTGAAGGAAGAAGACAGAAGAGACCATGCAGGAGAGAGACTCATCTTTTACATCTAGAGAACATCAGAGAACAGTCAGGACACCAGAGAACATCAGAGAACAGCCAGACTCTGAGATAACGTCCAGAACAGTCAAGACTCGAGAACGTCAGAGAACAGTCAAGACATCAGAGAACGTCAGAGAAAACAGTCAAGACATCAGAGAACAGTCAAGAACAACAGAGAACAGTCCAGACACCAGAGAACTCATAGTAAGAGCTTCGAAATATAGAGTCCTGTGAAACGAAGAAGAAATAATTAATTAGCGAACTGACTGATTCAAACAAAAATACAAAAATAATAAATAATAAATAAATTAAAAAAATAAAAAGTGAACATAACTGAATGAAAAAATGATCCAGCGAAGAGGGAGCGAGAAGCGACGAACGAGGAGAACGAGTCGTGAAGAGGGGTGATCCAACGAAGAGACGAGTCGTAGCGACGAAGACCCACGGGGGTCTGTGTACTACTATAAGCTTGCAAAATGGAGTCACTATATACTTTCAAAGACATCTCTGTCACACTTCATTTTGACAAACACAAGGTACAAACTCATGACAAATTTGGCGGGAAATATTTTCACACCTTCAACCACGCGTGACAAACATTCATTGATTTTTAATTGATCTGATTAACAATTAAGTAATTCTTCTAAATATGTAAATTATTACCTATTCCTCGAGTCGTTAATGGGAACTGACATACTGACCAATCAGAATACATCAGACCAAATTTCCTGTCATACTCATGAGTCATGATCACTAGCTACCACCTACAAATATGATTTTAATGTATCATTAAGTTATATTAAAGAGATGTCATTAGTGTTAAATTTGCAATATGCTTTCAGTAACTGGATTGTCATTAGTTTATGGGAACACTTCATCACCAGGAGGATAGAGATCATCTTGTCCAATAGCCTAATTGAAAATACATCAAATATTGAAAGAAGACATCTGCTAATTTAACTAAGTTACATATCAGACTTTAAAATGTGTTATACATGAACTGTGAACTTAATAATTGTACTAGATCATCATATCAATATTTGAAGCTTACCATTACTTTTTCATAAGATTGGTGGACATAGGAGTATATCATAGCTAGAGTATGTAATCTAGATGAGTATATCATAGCTAGAGGATGTAATCTAGATGACAATATTATTATCATGATGTAAGTATAATCACGTGTAACTATATTAGACATGGTATTTTAAATACTTCTACAGTCAATATATCATCAGACCTTAATCTAGGAGGTTGGTTTTCCAAGAGTAACTTATCATATTCACATATAAAACATAATTCCTGAGTTCTCAATAATTTCTTTATTCTATTATAATGTACTTTTATAATACAGAACATACCATACATTTTGATTTGGAACACTCTTTAGATAAAAAGCCTCTATCTCTCAGTAAAGACTGCCCGAAGCTTCCTTCATACAGATAGTTGGTAGATATTGTCTAATAGATTGTTTTAGTATAACGAGAACCTAGATACTGGATAGGACCAGGAAACAAAATATTAACAGCTGAATTGCTCAAAAATAATGATTACTGATTACTTAAGCAATACAAGTGACCCCACCTACCAAATGAGTAGATTTGGCTGAAGGAAAAAGATTATCAAAAAAACGATGTAGTGGAGGATCGAGAGGATGTCCTCAACATCTTTATGCTCATTTAATTGAGGACTACCATGCTAGAAATATGGTCTGCCCTGAATGTACCTGGTAGTTGGAGATAGATAAGGATGACTCCAGTTGTTAATGATCATATAATGAAAAGTCTATAATACAATGTATACTAATAGACATATAGATAGTAGATAGATGGATGGATATATGGATTGATCAGTGGACAAAGAAACATTAGACAAGTAATTACACTAGTAGAATTGAGTAAGATAAAATGTCTCTAAGGAATTGTATTATTTTATTGACATTCTTTCTATTGTTTGTCTTCTTTCTCCCTCTACTCTCTCACTCTCAATTTAGAGTTATTAATGTTAGATCAGAATGGCATGCATTCATTAATGAAAAGAGTGCTACTAATCGATCAAATGTTCATAAATACATAAAACATAGATGTGCCATTAATACCATCATCACATTTGGAATGGGCAAACATTAGAATGTTATACATGGAATATAGCAACTCTTAAACATAGTTTTTCTCTGTATTGCCAGCTTTTCCCTTATATAATAGCACAGATATATTAATATTAACTCTTTTGTCATTTACTATACCAATGTGGACTTTCCCATACGTAATTGACATGTCTCCTAATAACTTCCATATATTCAGGCTACGGTATAATAGTATATGTACATGTACTGGTCCTGATTTGTGCATGCATTAATTGATACTTACATTACAATAAATATCAGCTCCACCATTCTTTATGGGTTAAAAATGACAGCATTGTGGTATACAAGAGAGTATCTCAAGACTAAACGAGACCAAAACTAAATTGTCATAACAAATAAAAAATTCGTATACAATACAAGTTATATTATAATTATTATTAGTCATACTTATAACAGATCAAAATATGTTAATAATTTGTTTTTGGTGAGTAATACCTCTTTTAATGGAGCTTGGTATTTTCTCCTTAAAGACTGTTTTTTTCTACTACAGTGATGTATTTTTCAATATTTTTACTCTCAGTATTGGCTGTCTAGCAATAAGAAGAAATTCTTACTATTACAAATAACAAGTACATCTACTTTATAGTAACACACATAGCAACATTATACATAATAGTAATATTTTTTGTCTACTTTAAATATTTCTGATATTGCTTCTTCTAAATTGACTCTAAAACAAAGCTTTTGAACATAATCTGACAACTATGTCATGTATCAATATAGTTTGTTGTGAGTAAAAGTAAAAAGACCAGTTTTTAAGTATTCAATATACAGTCAAATAATAGAGAATAGTAAGTTAATACTCTCTTATAAACAAGGAGTATAGACATCATCAAATTGATATGGTAACTTGTAAGTTAATAGATAATCACATAATATACTTACCTGGTCTTTGTAAGCCAGTTGCTGAGCCTTGAGTGCTTTTCTTCATCTGATAATCATAGAGTATACGGAAGTATACAACAACATTCTAAAATTTTGTATAGAAATGAAATGCTCGAAAGTATTTAGCTCCGTATACTTCCAACAACAGATAGGTTGAATTTGATTGATAAAAAAATAGTAATAAAAACGATGATAAACTTTTAAAAAATAAGACAGTTTCAAGTCACAAGAATGATTTTTAAAAGTAAAGGCAGTGTTATAATGCAATAACAACAATAACATAGCATAAAATAAGAAATTAATAAATTAATTTAAAATATCAATCATAGCACACTCCTATCAAGCAAAACAATTTCACACATTTTTAATTAATTTTTGTAAATGTTAATATAATATATTTGATACAAAGCTAGAAGAATATTAGCAATAATATAAATAATTGATGTAGGTATAATAAATAGATGATGGATAATACTGTAGCTTAAAAATTTATAAGAATTCAGTATGATTAGAATATAATAAACTGATTGTAGTTGCTTGTTAAAAGAAGAAGTATTACATGTACAGTTTCAAAAGAAATCAAGCAATAAAAAAATTATTTTTTTTTCAAAGTTAAAAAGTTAAACAATAATATTTATGAAAAAAATGACTTTTAAGAAATTTCAGTGAAAATGTTTTAAAGACAATTAATATCAAGAATAAAAATAATACAAAACAAAAAATTGTAAGAAAAAAAAAAAACTGAAAAAAAAAAAAGACAGTCTCTGTAGTTGATGAGTCCCAAAGAAGTCCAGTGAAGGTCTCCAATCCAGTAATTGTAGGAAAGAGAAGTTAAGAGAGTTCCCAAGAGTCCAGTCAGTCCACAAGTTGAGAACATAGAGGGAGAAAGAGAAGAAATAACAACTGGACTACTAAAGAATGGATGAGAAGTGGATGGATGGATGGAGAGATAGCTCACCTTTATCACAGTGCTGCTCCTGCAGGGAAAAAAAGAGAGTAGTTAAGAACTGATAGTAACAAATGAATGAATAGAGAGTGAAGAGAGACAGAGGAAGTGAAAAGGGACCAGTCACACACACACACACAGCACACACACACACGCACCCTAGAAGATCAGAGCTTCCCCCGCCACCTGGCGGCCTTGGATATTTTTTTAAAAAATTTTTTTTAGGCCGCCAGGCGGCAGGGGGAAGATGATTAATAGGATTTGTATGAGTGTGTGTATGTGTATGGGCTGAATAGCCCAAAATAAAAAAAAATAAAAAAAAAAAGAAGAGGAAAGAAGGCTTGAAGGAAGAAGACAGAAGAGACCATGCAGGAGAGAGACTCATCTTTTACATCTAGAGAACATCAGAGAACAGTCAAGACACCAGAGAACATCAGAGAACAGCCAAGACATCTGAGAACGTCAGAGAACAGTCAAGACATCAAGAACGTCAGAGAGAACAGTCAAGACATCAGAGAACGTCAGAGAAACAGTCAAGACATCAGAGAACAGTCAAGAAACACAGAGAACAGTCAAGACACCAGAGAACTCATAGTAAGAGCTTCGAAATATAGAGTCCTGTAGAAACGAAGAGAAATAATTAATTAGCGAACTGACTGATTCAAACAAAATTACAAAAAATAAATAAATAAATAAATAAAATAAATAAATAAAAAAGTGAACATAACTGAATGAAAAAAATGATCCAGCGAAGAGGAGCGAGAAGCGACGAACGAGGAGACGAGTCGTGAAGAGGGGCGATCCAACGAAGAGACGAGTCGTAGCGACGAAGACCCACGGGGGTCTGTGTACTAATATAAGCTTGCAAAATGGAGTCACTATATACTTTCAAAGACATCTCTGTCACACTTCATTTTGACAAACACAAGGTACAAACTCATGACAAATTTGGCGGGAAATATTTTCACACCTTCAACCACGCGTGACAAAAATTAATTGATTTTTAATTGATCTAATTAACAATTAAGTAATTCTTCTAAATATGTAAATTATTACCTATTCCTCGAGTTGTTAATGGGAACTGACATACTGACCAATCAGAATACATCAGACCAAATTTGCTGTGTATACTCATGAGTCATGATCACTAGCTACCCCTACAAATATGATTTTAATGTATCATTAAGTTATATTAAAGAGATGTCATTAGTGTTAAATTTGCAATATGCTTTCAGTAACTGGATTGTCATTAGTTTATGGAAAGTTTCATCACCAGATAGATAAGAGATCATCTTGTCCAATAGCCTAATTGAAAATACATCAAATATTTAAAGTAGACATCTGATATTTTGTCAAGTAAGAAGTCCATACACTTTAATTATATTATCATACTGATCACTTAACCCTCAATATTAACTACATGCAACAAAGTATGGACTTCCTACTCAACTGATTGATAGTCACTTCAATAGCCATCAATTTTAACTAAGTATATATCACACTTAAACATGTGTTATACATGAACTGTGAACTTAAGAATTGTACTATATCCTATGAATGTTTTAAGCTCACCATTACTGTCTTTACACATATAAGATTGGTATAAGGCATAGGAGTATATCATAGGTAGAAGATGTAAATTAGATGACAATATTATTATCATGATGTAAGTAACAAAGGGTGTAACATATTAGAAATGGTATTTTAAATACTTCTACAGTCAAAGTATTTAAATAAATATTATTCTCTGATTGTTATTAACAAAGTTAGTATAATACTATATATATATATATGTATATATACATATTAGTTATTTAGTGAAAATGTACCTTGTCATGAGAGCTATGTCATAAAACTGAGGAGGAGCAAGTCATACTTTATAATTCTATCATCTTTGAGGATTCATCCACTACTGAAAGAAAATGTATCATAATAGACATTGCTTTCTGTAACAATTAAACTAATAGGAAACAATCATCATTGTTTATATGTATAACAACTGTATATATGTGTATGTAATTTTGAAATCTCTTCCAAATCAGGAGATATATCTGGCTTCCTCTACAGACAGCAAAGATTAAACATGGTGTCAACAAGGAAGTGGACAATTTTTTAGAGTTAACCAGTTAGACCATTAAATTAATGAAAATATAACAGGAACACATCTTAATTGACTAAAAGAGAAAGATGAAAATGTGGATAATACAGTTTAGTAGTATAATATAATTGTATTACAAGTCTTAGTAAAGTAGTAACAAGAAAATTTTTAGTTTAAAAATTAAATTTTGAAGCTTAAAAAAATCTAGAATAAAATATTACCACCATTATAAAACAGACAAGGGTGAGACAAGGAGGTAACTATTATGTAAACATCTCTGTCAATAATATAGTTTTAAGAGGGACATGACAATAATACCTCTACAGGTTATGAAGTTGTAAGCATTAATATGGACTCTGTCTGTCCCTCCATTGAAAAAGGTTTTCATGAAACAAGGCCATCAAAGCTGATGACATAATAATCTGTCATAACATGTCCTCATGTTGTCCAACTAGAGATCTCTTGTTTCTTCAAAAAAAACCTCACGTATTATACAAATTATGTATGCAATCTCTCCAAGAATATCTAAATAAACAATAAAGATCAGATCACACATTGATAATAATGTTAAAGCAACTTCTTTAACATTCAATGATATGAAAGATATTTAACTGACCTTTATATAAAGGGTAATTGTAAAGTTTTAGGATGTAATCTCTACTGTAATCTGCCACATCAAGTTGTCTACCTGGAAATCCATGTACATTAGCCTATAAATATAATAGAAACCAAGAGAAAATGTAACCAGTAATTAAATATATTAAATTATGGTCCAAGATTGGTCTATGGAGAGTATATGGCACACACAAAGTCTAATTGTTGGGTTATTTTATAAATTTTAAAAATTCTAAACACTAATTTAAGCCAATTAGTTTTGAGTGGGAGGAGAGCATTAATTTAAGAGTATCATCAATATATTATCAGACCTTAATCTAGGAGGTTGGGTTTCCAAGAGTAACTTATCATATTCACATATAAAATACAATTCCTAAGTTCTCAATAACTTCTTTATTCTATTATAATGTACTTTAACACAGAACATACCATACATTTTGATTTGAAACTACACTTTACAAAAAGAGCCTCTGTCTCTGGTAAGACTGACACGAATCTTGTGTTAATTCCTTCAAACAGATAGGTGGTAGATATTGTCCAATAGATTGTTTAGTATAATGAGAACCTGGATACTGGATAGGACCAGCAAACAAAATAATACCAGCTGAATATCTCAATAATAATTATTACTGATTACTTAAGCAATACAAGTGACCCCACCCACCAAATGCGTAGATTATGGCTGAATGTATCAAAAATAAACGATCTAGTGAGGATCGAGAGGATGTGTTCACTTAACATCTTTATGTTCATTTAATTGAAGACTACCATGCTGGAAATATTATCTGCACTGAATGTAGCCTGGTAGTTGGAGATAGGTAAATGATGATTCCAGTGTTAATGATCATATAATGGAAAGTCTATAAATACAATGTATACTAATAGATATATAGATAATAGATAGATGTTGGATATATGGATTGATCAGTGGACAAAGAAATATCAGACAAGTATTACACTAGTAATTGAGTAGATAAAAATTGTATTAGAATTGTATTATTTTATTGACATTCTAACATCTCTAACAACTGTGGTCATTTTGAAGTGATCACAGTAGTGGAAAGATTAGACTCTCCCTCTCTCTGTTGTGGCCTCCATTTATAACTGACTAGTCTTTAACTTCTTCCTCAATATCCACTATAGTAAGTTGTATTCTGTTTAATCCATCCATCGATCCTTATATTATTATATCTACCTGCATTGTATACTAATAAGTAATGTTATAATATTTGACAGGAAATCGTTGTAAGATAATTATAATTGATTAACTTATAGATTTTAGCTTGCTAGATTATACTTTACACAAATGTGTGTCCGTTAATTATCTTTTGGTATTTTTTAAATATATTTTTAAAAATACACCATGTCAGAAGGTAATATAGATTCATTATTGAGACGTCTAGCTTGATTGATGAATAGATAGATAGCTTGATAGATGGATGGATGATAGACAGATGGATAAAATTGATAGACAGGTAGATAGATTGATAATAATGGATAAAGAATAAATGCATGAACGGAGATACAAGTAACAGTAAGTAAAATAACAAATTTGTAAATAGACTATGACAGATAAATAAAAAAATATTACATGAAGAATAAGCAAGATAATAAATTATTTGGAATGATGGACTAACAAATTAAAGTATTTAAAAAAGATATTTGGTCATCTGTCACCAAATGAGGTTAAAATGTCTATATCAATGTCTCTTAAATGAACATCTATGCATTATAATACTTTCAAAGTGACTCCATAAGGTGTACACAATAAATACTATTGTTTATGTGCCCATATTCCAATTACCAATCCTTGCATAGTACGAGGACCTTGAGCTAATAAACTCAAAATTTATTTTTTTTCCTAAATCTATAATAGCTGACTCCTCTGTTCAAGTATAAGTTACTGTTGTACCTATCGTTTGGATGACTATTAGATGTATGGACAGTAAAGGACATATTACTCTCAAATGATAATCACATCATTGGTTGTCTTCTCTCTCCTCTTACCCTAGGTTCTCCGTTCTCCTCTTTGCTAAAACTTCTCAGGCATTGGACATGCGCCAATGATACACAAGACCAATACTTGAAGCTATCCATGCTCCATATAAGATATAAACAGTACTAGTTTATAGCAGGTCTTCTTACTCTTATTATGATGTACCTACTGTACAGTATTTGAACCTTATCAAAATACCATTTATATTGGCATTGTCTTTATATTGGTCTTCTTCATATTTAGTCAAAGCTATATTTTGACCTTATAAAAGTTAAATTTATTAACCTGTTGGACTGTGGATCCTCTTCAATCTTGTCTACATATACTTCACAATGCATGCAGTATTTAGAAAATAACAATTTATATTTGCTATTTTTCCTGTTCTTCATGACCATTTGCTGCACTGGTCTATCATTTGCTGTTATTACAGGACAACTAAAGACAATAGAAAGAAAAATCAATGACATTCAGATCAGACAAAAAAATGAATATTTGTAACATGTCAATCATAACTATTGCTACCATAGTAACCAAAAGATCTCATTGTTTACTATTACAAGATGCTAATGATTCCTTTTATAACTCATGCAATAACCAATACTCGGCCTCAAACTAATGTAAACCAAATATTTTTAATATTGCAATCACCAATATGTTGCACTCTGGTTTTGCTTATATATTATTTTTGCTATTGTAATTATTAATATTGTTATTTGTTAATTGTATAATAAAATCCAATTTGGTTGTTTTTATACCATGTTTTACTGTTGTTGACCTTTATAGTGATAACTTGTTTAGTAAATAACGTACCTACTTATATTAGCATACTACAGGAGTACTGATGACAACATCAAAATTGCTAATATAAAATTGCTGAGTAGGTCAACATACCATATCCCAATTATGTGTATTATTAGCCTCGTCACCAAACTACTTGCTTCGCATGCGCGTAATTATTGCAATTTATACAATATAGTGACATCATAATTACAATAATTTTTTTAAAAAATTAAAATTAATTTAAATTTAATTTAAAATATTATTTTAAATTAAATGACAAATATATGGGCTGGGTTTACATTGATGACGTTTCATCACTTAATTTCACTACAAGAGTTTAAGCATGGTTAGTCGAGTTTTGTCGGTTATGCAGAGACTTAGTGGAAACAAAAAGAGAATCAAACTTGTTCATTGCTGTTGGGATGCAAAACCCACGAAGACATCTTTTCCGTTATATATAGCTTCAATGAAACAAGGAGTTGCTCTTTTTTAAGAGTTACATTGGCCTTCCTAGCTGCTTTAGAGCTTAGAGTAGAGCAGCAGAAAAGTTCTATCATTTGTACAAGTACCCATCACAATTTGACATTGCAGTAAAAGGCGTTAAGTTTGACGGAGGATTCCTTATTTTCCAATGGAAATTATACGCATGCGCAAACACTAGTTACCAGGCGCTTTTTTTTCTTTCTTGAACGCCTGGGTACGATGATAGTATATTATTTGCTATTTATTAGCATTTGGTTTTGCTTGAGAGTCAGTAAGGAAACATGGACAATTGAATTCGGATATAATTTTCCGCTTATGCTTAAAACTTAACTTATTTATTCAAATTAAGTTTCAGTTTCAATAATTAAAGTAATAAATAGTATTAATTTTTTACATACTAAAAGCTATATTGAATTCTAATCTGTGAAAGCATGTGTAATTATTTTTGTAGAACAGGAATAAAATAATGTTAACAGATAGTAATGACAATTGTTCAGATATTGTAGTCCTATGTGTTTATATTAATGTAGAAATATACTATGTTGTAGTTGTGATGGATAAAGGTAGTATTGGTTCTACATAATGTAAGCAATGTAAGTAATTGGGTGGTTGTGGACTTTTTTTCATTTATGAAGCATCTGATCCCCTCATCATTTGCTGTTTTATGTTCTCAAACTCACATTAACAAATGATATACTTAATGGAAATATTTTCTGTACACAGGCTATTGCAAATGTAGAGACATAGATTTGTTGTAGTTATTTACAGGAAATAATTTAGCAAAGATCTCCAAATTAAACTTTTCATCATATTATTAATGAATGAAGGACCTTGTCTTTCCTCTGTGCTTTTACAATAGGATGACAGAGTTATAGAAAACTGGTCTGGTTTACTATTTCCGCTCTCATTGCTTGACAATTTTTTGCTATCTTCATTTTACTTAGTAATTATTGTGTCTGGCATTCCAATGAATAACTCATGTCATCCATCCAAGTTCTTGTTGCTATCATATATGTCTCCTTTTCAAATTAGTACTAGATGTTATTAATGTCTTTACATCAGCTGACACCTACAGTGCAAACATAGCTTACAAGTTTGGTATTGAGATGGTCAATAAAATATGGTGTTGGTTCACTGGCTCGTTTAAGAATCATCACATTACTATATTTTGGTATCCCTATCTTAACTACATTTGGTTCTTTACTCAACTTTTCTCTGACCAATACAGTGTACAAAAGAAATAAATATGCTGACCTACAAGAAGAAAAGGAGTACTGGTTTTTAGCTCGATTTCTTTTGCTAGTGAGTACATGTATTGTTTTATACATACTACAAAGCATAAATCATTTTATAACATATGTGATAGCAACACTAATAATGACATTATTTTTACTTTTACAAGTTTGTACTTAAACTATTCAAGAACAGACTAGTGAGTATACTTGATTACTCAATGATTTTTACCATGATTTTTATATATACCACATGATGGTTTTTTCTTAATGGTAATCGTCTTAGATGCAATATCACAGATTGACAAATATTCATATCAGTCAGCATTACCAATTTTGTCTTTTTTTGTATTTCTACCATTTCTTTGGGTTAAAAGAAAAAGGTCCCCTTATATACAAGCATTCTTTAATTCAGTTACTATATATAGATAAAAGGCCATTTGTTGATGAACAATAATGTTCTCAAATGCAGTGATTCTTTGTATGGTTCAAGTCAAATTAATAGAGTCATTTCATCAATTCCTCTTTCTTAAGGCAACAAGAGGAAAAGCACTAACATATTAGAATTATTAGCTCTTAGATTATTTACTTGTTTATTTTTATTATATATATTTGTAAACAGTTTTTGTTGATGTCAAGGGAGTTTATAGTAAATATAGTTTTTCCTTCATAGTATTTTTAGTAGACAATAGTGTTTAGAGTTTTTACAGATTTCATTTTTTGACAATAGAAATCATAACAATTTATAAATATTTATCATCATTACAACCAATTTTCTCTATTGCACAAGTGCTATATCAATGAAATTTTACGAATGCCATTTACTAATCTGAAACTACAGGTATACATATTGTGTGGACAGTGAGATCTCAACTACAAAGACTACTTGTCCATCCAGTAAATAATGTTGAAAATTAACATAACTCATTTTATTCTTAGCTCTATTAGTCAACAATGTTTTCCTAGATGACAATTTACCTAAAATGTAGAATTTTCACAAACATTTTTATGACTTGTTTTTAAATATCTTACTATTGTTATCTTTCAGCTTTTCATTGTTCTGAAAGAAACTGGGTTAAATTGCTTATTTTCATAATCATTTATTAAAAAGCACTAACGAGTAATATATAGAGTAGATGAGTAAACTGACAAATCTTAGAAACGATCGAAGCTTAAAGCTACATTGTCATGATACAACTATTCTTTATATTTTTATATTTTTGCCAATTAGTTTTTCTTTCTTAATCCCCATGTAGCGGAAATAGTAATCATAATATTTCCAGTTAATTCATCCTCTGATTTAGAGAAATATCTGTGTACACACACAACATGTCCTTTCAACACCTTGTGTTATTGTTTTAAACAGTCCGTCAACTTCATCATTTCTCTGTCAATATGTCATCACTAGAAAGAAGCATAATTGAAATACCATGGTTCCTTCTACAGAAAGTGGCAACTCAAGCAAAGAAGATAATGGAAAATAGCAGTGATTCTTCAACAGAAATGGCAAATAAAAAAATGTATTCATATGGACACAATGCCAGACATTCTGAGAGTCATTAAGGAAACATTTACATTGAATTCGGGTCTAAGTTTCCGCTTATGCTTAAACTACTTATTTATCAATTTTGAGTTTGAGTACTTCAATAATTAAAGTAATATTAATTAATTTTTTACATACTAAAAGCTATATGAATTTAATCTGTGAAAGCTGGTAATTATTTTGTAGAACAGGAATAAAAGATGTACCAGCTCGTATACAATTGTTCAATACTATAGTCCTATGTGTTTTATAGATTAACGTAAAATTACTATGTGTATTGTGAGGATCAAGTGTAGTATTGGTTCTACATAATGAGCAAGTAAGTACTTGGTGGTTTACTTTTTTCCTGAGAAGCAATCTGACCCCTCATCATTGCTGTTTTTTATTTCTCACACTCACATTACATTATACACTTAATGGAAATATTTTCTTACACATGCTGATTGCAAATTCTAGATAAATAGATTTGTTGAGTTATTGTTACAGGAATCATGTAGGCAAAGGTCCCAATTAACTTTTCATCATATTATTAATGAAGGAAGACTTGTCTTTCCTATGTCTTTTACAATAGGATGACAGCGTTAGAGAACCTGGGTCTATGGTTTTTTACTCATTTCCGCTTCTATCACTTGACATTTTGTAGATCTTCATTTCTGATCATAATTATTGTGTCGGGTTCCATAGAATAACTCATGCATCCAGCCAGTTCTTGTTGCTATCATTAGGCCCTTTTTCAAAATTACTACTAATGTTATAATGGTCTTTACATCAGCTGACAACCTAACAGTGCAAACTAGCGTACAAAGTTTGGTATTGAGATGGGTCATTAAAATATGTGTTGGTTCACGGCTTCGTTTAAAGAATCATCACATTTACTATAATTTTTATCCCTATCTTACTACATTTGGTTCTTTACTCATCTTTTCTGGACAAACAATACCGTTTACCCGAAAAAGTAAATATGCCTGACCTTGCACGAAGAAAAGGAGTACTGTTTTTAGCTCGATTTTCTGATGGTAGTGGACAGTATTGTTTTATACATACACACGCATAAATCATTTTAAAAGCATTGTATAGCAACTCTAATAATTCATTATTTTGACTTTACAAGTTTGTACTTAACCTATTCAAGAACAGATATGGGAGTATACTTGATTACTCAATGATTTTAAGTGATCTTATATGTACTAATGATGTTTTTTCACATTTATCGTCAAGATGCATATTGTAAATAAATTCTAATCAGTCAGCATTACAATTTTGTCAAGTTTTGTATTTCTACCATTTCCTTGGATTAAAGAAAAAATTTCCTCCCCTTAATAAAAGCTCCTTTAATTCGTTTTACTATATATAGATACAAGCCAGTTGTTGAAGGACAATAATGTTCTCAATGCGGTGATTCTTTGTATGTTCAATCAATTAAGAGTCATTTTAATAATTTCTTTCTTAAGGCAACAAGAGTCAAAGCACTAATATTAATGTTATCTCTTAATTTTTACTTGTGTATATTTTTATATATATTTTGGTAACTAGTTTTGTTGATGTCAAGGGATTTATGTAAAATATATGTTTTCCCTTTATATTCTAGAGACAATAGTTGTAGAGAACACAGTTTTCAATTTTTTATAATGACAATAAATCAGTAACAATTGTAGTTAATAACCGAACTATCGCGAGCACAAGTGCTATGTTCAATGGGATTTAACAATCCATTTACTATCTGAACTCAGTATACAGATTGTTGTGGACAATGAGATCTCAATTACAAGACACTTGTCCAGTCGTAAATAATTTTAATAGGACAATAACTCATTTTTATTGCATAGCTCCTATTCAGTCCACAATGTTTTCCTAATGACAATTTTACCTAAATGTAAAATTCACAACATTTTATGACTTGTTTTAAATATCTTACTATTGTTCTCTTTCAGTCTTTTCATTGTTACTGAAAGAACTGGTTAAATTGCATTATTTTCCATAACATTTATTAAAGCCCTAACGATATATATAGAGTAGATAGTAACGACACACTCTAGAAACAATGGATGCCGTAAACTACATTTCATGATACAAATTATTCTTTATAAGTTTGCCCTTATTTTTCTTCTTAATCCATGTAGCGGAAGTGTAGATCATATATTCATTGATTCAGCCTCTGATTTAGAGCAATATCTGTGTAACACAAATTGTCCTTTCAACACCTTGTGTTATGTGGTAAACAGTTTCCTCCAACTTCCAGCTTTGCATCTGGTAATTTCTGTCAGCATTGGCAACTCACAAGAACGAATGGAAATACGCAGTGAGTCTTCTACAGAATCAGAAAACATACCATGTTTTTAGAACGAACACCTGACATTTCGACGCCCCAGACGAGTCGAGTTTTTCTGCTTCAACGCTCAAGGACTCTTAAACATTTGCGATTAACAATTTGTTCCTTCTCACTACCATAACAAGCTAACCCGCAATCACGGGGGGCTACCCATGTGTTTACATCTCTGTATTCAAACACTTCATCTCATTCTGCTGTCTTAGTCTTTGTTTCATTGTCAGGTCAATATACCTCAATTAACACTAATACTCATATGGGTCAGCTACTGATTGGTTTAAATTTATATAACTCTAACTATTAATAGTGGTTAATATTCATATTCCATCAATAGTTAGAAGTTTAACCAAATAACAACTATAGTATTGGAAGTGCTTTCTTCTTCATTACATGGATAGTAACAATACTTTTCAAAAGAGTACAGGTGTTGCAACAGTTCCTGATGTACATATTAATGATGCCTGTTTCTATATCCTAGGATACAACACTCTTCTTGCATTACTGTACCTACTGTAACACATCCATCATCTTCTGGTTGTTTCCAATCCTTATTATCAAGGCAGCTGGATTCCATACTTTACACACACGTGGTAGGTGTCATTCATATAGTGAGCGTCCATTTTGTTCATACTAGGTATTTTTGCATTGTATTTATTTTGCAATATTAAACACTCTGCCTGTTACAACACACTATACCAATCAAAATTTAGTAATACATTACTATACCCCTGTCAGAGCAGCTCTTGTGTTTTTTTGTTGGCAATCTTAAATGATCTAAAAAAGAAGAAGATATCACCCACGCTTCATTTTTTAACACATCATTTTTAAAAACCGTGGCCTTGACAACTGCCCAATACATCCTGGACTATGAGCTGTCCTACATTGGTTCTCAAGCGTGACATTTCCTCTAAAATTCGTTTTAGCATTTTTGTACATTTTCAGAATTTTGTTGACTACATAATTGTCTTACCCAGTCTTCATTTGCTGACAATACAGGGCAATGCCTCTATTATCATTGGACAGGCTCACTGCTACAGAAATGCTCAATAGATTTGGAATTCCATTAGTATCATCAGCAGGTATTTTTTATTTCCACCACAGAATTGCTAAGTTAGATCAATGGGACATCTATCTCACTAACATTATGATCAGTCATAAGTTCTCAACGGCTCAAATGTCTATCTAACTGGTAATTTAACTTTTAATATAATCACGAACGGCCACAAATGGGTCCCCGCAATTCTTCTTTAGGCAACTGTCAACTACTTTTATGAGCGAAGTTTAGCCACATTTACTAATATTGGCTGAGTTTATTAGGGATCTAACATGATATAGGTAATGGCAACTGCGCCAAATATTGACTCAAATGTTCACAATAATGTTCTCTAGACAATGGACAAGAAAGAGCTATTCTAATGCGTAGCCTTTATTCTCATATTATTTACCAATCTCAGATTTCAAGATCACTAATGAAATAATGGCTATCATTGTCAACCTGTCAATTTACAAAGCACGAAGCCCGAATTCTTCTTGTGCTCCCGTTGCAACTATCACAGAAATTCTAACAAAGGCGCTGATATGCAACAACCTCTACAAATATATCCAGGACAGGAAATTTTAGTACTGTATCAGCTATGATGCTTTTGATGGTCTGATAGACATGTTTATTCTACCATAGCTATTGATATTGTTAAGAAATTATTCACAACTGAATATTCCTAAAACAACAAACTCTGTTGTGTTTTATGATCAAGAAACAAATTCCCCCTCGATACAAGAATGCAACAAATTGCACCACAATTAGTATGAACAGTTCATGGGAAATGATCAAATCCAACATATACAGATGGGGAATGATTGTATTCTCTCTTCACAATCACCATACAATTCTAACAGAGAAGTGTTCAAATACATACCATACATGTCCATTGGCATGTAGATTTGAATAAGGATAAAAGGAATCTTGAATTTTCATCTTCATTTGATAAACTTAAGAAAACATAATCACCTTAGAGTTACATATATTGGTAATGTGAGTAGTCACACAATACCAAGACTTCTACACATTTATCTCTTGGGCAGGAACAATCAATATAGAACACAACGGAGATACAGAGTTGTGGTTATCTTTAACTTGTGCCAAAGTGGAAATGGTGAAAGCAATTCATGCATACTAACCTTACTTCTACAGTCGTGACTTATCATGTTAAATAGACAGTTTGAAACTTTTCAGATGGTATCACTGACTATCATCCACCATTGTGTTTATATCAACGTGAAAGAACATTAATGTGTTAGATGGTAGTGAAGGATTAGTGTGGTATTTGGGGTGCTACAGAATGTCAGCATTGTGTAGCAGTGCTTGGATAACATCACTAGTATTTACTGTCATTATGGTCCATTCTTATTTACTTGTTATATGCTTCTTACACTTACATGAACACTGGTACACTCAATGGAACTTATATTCTAATGCTCAAGGCTGCTAATTGTGGTCTGCTTGAATGTTAAGATATCATTACTTTATTCTTCAATTGATGCATCTGTCAGGATTTGCTATATTTATTATCCATGTTTTTCAATCTTGAGACAGGCCTTCCTACATATGTTTTCACAACGTAATGACAGAGTTCATGGAAAGTTAGCCTTGGTTTGTGTGTGTCTTCCTCTTATCTTCTGACAATTGTCATTGCCCTGATATTACTAGTCAATTGTCACACAAAGCTCGATATAGAATAGCTAATTCCTCATTTCAAAGTACTGGTGTACTTGTGACACTTCTCTTTCCTATAAACCTACTCCTTCTATTGGTCAATGTAATGACATATGCTGAAGTTGTACACATACAATTGATGTACAATTAGTGTTGGTATTTAGACGGTACTGTCAATATGGATGATATTCCATCGTTATTAATGCTAGTAACTCTGATAGTAGGTTATTGGTCTATGTTACCACATGTTCTTCTACGTCTCTTTGCTAAAACAACTTAGGCCACTAGTCATGTACCCACAAGTACTTACGACCCTTCATCTCTAGAATCTATTCATGGCTCCTATAAAGAAGGGTAACCACTATTGGTTTACATTCGTCTTCTGGTTACTATTGTCTGTGTATGGCATATTATGCCAAATATAGAGGCTACTGGATGTTTATTGCTCTCTTTTTTGCAACCTCTAATGTTGGGTAATTTCCTTCAATCAAACATATATCAACCCATTAGAATCAAATTAATAAAATCCTTCTTGATAGTGGTTTGGTAATGAATATAACACCGTATTTACTTTAATAGTTTACTATCTTTTTCAGAAGGATACATTATATGACATAAAAGTAATCTGTTCTTCGCTGTGTTTCCTGACATTTGTCACATTAGTTGGATGGGTCAGTTGTAATATCATGTACTCTGGGTCTAGAAAGATTAATAGTGTAAAAAGATGGTTTTGATTGGAAATATAGCGAAAATTTCGTCTGTTGTACATGGAAAGTGTAATCATTATTTACTAGTAAAAAACACTAAGAAGAAAATTTACTATATTACGGGATGTCAGTTGCTCATTTTATGGTTCATGCCCAGCAGTTTAGAGAGCCTGTCCTAGGACTGTTTTTTTTTACGCGTGATTGACGAACAATTTTGAGTGTGTATATTATTAATAAGTCCTTCATTTGTGTGTATTTGTGTGGTGGTGCACCTATAGAGTATTTGTGTATGTGTGTTTTGCTTTTTTTATATGTATTATTTAAATTCATAAATAACATAAAGCCATACTTGTAGTATGTTATAAAACATAAAAGAAAGCTACTCTTTCAATATAATGATTAGTCTGGCCTTCACCAATAGATGATTTAAAAATTGATCCCTTGCCACAAACAATTGGTCTAACAGTTGATTTAGAGTTATTTTATACATAAAAACTATGTATGTAGATGGATATATCATTGTGTTGTAACATCTAATTACGTGCTATAAGTAATGCATAATGATAAATATATATATTTGATTGAAATATATCCCAATATATTAGTTAAAATGAGGAATAAAGATAGTATTATACAATTGGTTTTAAGGCTGAGTTAATCCCTATCCCAAAATTAAACTATTATATGACACAACAGGTCCGTTTCTATTAGATTTAAACTCCACTAAATACAGTCTGTTGGCGAGTAAAGATTTCACAAAATTTTCTACTATGTCAAACATAATTTGATCTCAACAAACTGTATTGACAATCCAGTGTGTGCTATTGCCTGTTTGGTTGTCTATATCCACTTTGCTACGGTAATGTTGTTTTTTCCATAGTTCTACAATATATAATACTACAATAATTTCTTTCAGTGAAATTAGCATGATATTTTTGACATCTGATTTTAGTTGCATGTCTGACATATAATGCAAAAGTTCTGGAATTAATCACTCTAATATTGTTTTAGGTTTAACAAGGTATACCAATAATTTATAGGATTAATTCACATGAATTATAGATTCCCTAGTAATCCATCAATGTGAGCTACAAATTGTTGTTTAAAATAATAATAGTTCTACATTTGCAATCACTGTTTTATAATATCATTGCTTGGCCATTGCATTGTAGTGCATAGGCTTAAAAACACACCCAGTTAGCATGTTTTTGTTTGTTTTAATCTCTTCCATAGTTTTGTCCTATTATCCCCGACATTTTTCCTCGATGTGCTTTCCTGCACAATAGCTATTCCTCAGTTCAGGACCTGGGGTACTGTTTCCAATTCTTCAACCTATTGTTAAAATATTATGGATGTGTTTACCTCGCCAAAAATCTCTTAAGAGTGAGATAAACTGTTTACAATGTTTGATGTTGGGCTGGGTCCTTAGAAATGGGGGTGGGACACTAATGATCCTGACAGTGGTACATTTTAATTAAAGTTATTCCCAACTGTCATATCAACCGCAATCATTTTTTGGGAAATCTGCAAGGACAACTTGAATTTGTGTATTTAAAAATTATGTCTACTTTTTACTTTCAATTTATTTGTAAAACAATACCCGATCTTGCAAGAATAACAAAAACAACTACAATATCAATACCTGAGTAGTTAATTCGTGGCATTATTTAGTACAGTAAAACTCTTTTTAAAATGCCCTTATTGTTCAACAGTCCTGATATTTTTTTCAAAGGTAACGGTTGTTGCAACACATGTTATGTCACCACTTCAGTAAGATTTACAACCCAGTACATCTGTAGTTCTTTTACAAAAAGAGGAAATAGAGTGATAAACTGTAAAAAACAACTTATGCACTCTATTAGAGGGAAGTATTCTAGATATTATATCCGATGAAGAATGTGACGGAGTACCTGTAATTTTCAAGAATTTTGGAATTTTGAGTTCGAGTCAGTTCTCTTCTTTTTTTCTCATTTCTTTAACTACACTAGAATATAAGAGCAGAGCTTTTGCAATTCTTTTTAGATTTAACAATTAGGAATCATAATTAGACGCACTACAAAGCTTCCGAGAACTGAAATTCTTTCAAACGTAGCAGTTTCTGAAAACAAGTGTCAGGGCATTTAGTACAGCAACAATTGATGTTTAGTAAAAGTATTTATGCTAATATGTCATAATTATCTTATGGACTCATGTATTTGTTCCTATATAGGCATAACCCCACATCAATGATCGTTCCAGGTTTGAGCAGAGTACATTCAGAGAGTCATTCAGATTTGTCAAATTTTTATAAATATCTAGCTAGTTTTTGCAATAATTACCTTCTATGTCTTATGATCTGATTATAAAAATATTAACTACTATATTAATTATGACAGTCACCAGCACTCCCTAGTTGGCTAGTAACACTAGCAAGGTACACTAGAGAAGAAAAAATAAAAGCATTCTGTCATAACTGTCAAAGTACGACTCATTAATGATTTCCTACGATAATGTATTCTGAAACACTATGGTATTAACTTCCTTGTACTTAAACCATCTGATCCTTAGTTAAGCTTCATTTATATTGTCCTGACTCATAGACTAACATGAATGTAGATAGAAACTGTTTACTTTCTCTGCACTTATATTAACACTGGTAACAACTAATGAAATTTTTCTATGGTCGTTTTTACAAAATCATTTATGCCAATTAATTTTAAATAATAATCATTTCTACAACAAAAAAATAATTATAAATGTTTTGGCTTGTTAGGCTGTGCTAGGTAATTGATATTTCCCCGACCATAATGTGGTTACATACGGAAAGCTGACGGCAGACCATCGATTTCGAGAATGTCAGAGTAAGCAAGCAGTTGTCAAAAATTCTAATGGAAATTAAAATCTAGATGCAGTAAGAAAGGAATAGAAAGCTTGATACAAAAGAGAAACACTAGTTCTAGATACAATAAAATATGAGTGGCAGTTTAGATTTCAGATACCCAGAAACGGAAAACAGGATATTAGAGAAATGTCGAAAATCACGGATAGGATTTTATTGCATAACCAAACAGGACTAACAATTTCTTGATTATGTTTTCACCGCAAGAATTACAATACAGGGAATACATAAGAACCAAGGGTTTAAAAAAATTAAGACAACAATACAACCAAAAGGGGGGTTCCCTTTTAAATGAAATAACGACTAGAGAATTACAACACAAAAATTACAAAATTCAGAGTATAAAAGATACAATAATAATTTCAAAACAAAACAAGAGACATATAGGTTACTACGACAAACATGAATTTTTTGAAGGTGATGAAGGGGTTAATTAAAAGTTGGAGGGGTTACATAGGTTTAAATAAGAATGACTTTCGTTAAGAGGTAGCGGGGGTAGTTTATCTAACTACACAAAAGACAAAGATAAACAAGATTTAGGTAATAAGAAAGGGAAACAAATAATTCTTTTTATCCTATACCACAGATTTCTTTCTTAATATAATTATTATTTCTTTAAAGAGTTGAATACAAGATATGAAATCTAACGTTTTTTTTTTTTAACTTAATTTTTCTTAAACAAAGCCAAAGAGTT